>NC_135502.1:85817970-86027970 GCF_052857255.1 Amblyomma americanum
GACGACCACCAAAAAAAGACACCACAAACATGAAACGCATTCGTATGTGTGGTGTCTTCCTTCTGTTGTCGTCTTTTTTAGCGCTAACTTTTATTCAAGTATGTGTCATCAATTTTAGTGAAAGCTAAATTTCTGTACTCTCGTAAATGCAGTGTAGCAGACGAGGGTTGGCACATAGATAAATGTACATGCTCGAAGACAGTAGTGACAAGACGTCATTAGATTGGCGTGAAGTTTGAGCAGGGTAAATATTGAATTATGTACGGTAAATAAAGAAAGTAGGATTGGAGTTAAGAAACATTTTCTGAAATTTTGCAACGATGTTCCTTCTCGAGAACTACCTTACAACATTTAAATCGCTCAATCACGATGCATACGACTCTGTTTTGTCACCTCAGGTTCGATTATGCAGTGAAGCAAGCAGACTTTGTCATTCCGAAAAAAAAAAGCACTGAAACATCGTCACAAAAAAAAACAGCTGGACAGAACGTATTACACGGCGCCGTGCATGTCCCAATACCGCACCAAATCATTGTCTCTCGTTTTCGCCACAAACGTTTCGCAATGCGAGCACCGAGGCAATAGCTGGCTGGCTGCCCCGTCAGAGATGCACAAGCTTGGCGTCGTCTCATTTCACTTCTCGCCAGACAGAATGTTAATGTAATCTCCTAGCTTTGATTGCAGCAAGCGTGACTCCATCGCGTCATGTTTACTTTAAGGAGATGTGGTGCCGCAGATATCCGGAACTCTCCCACGCCGGAACAGGACTGGGCCGCGCACTTCGTTGCCCTCCGTCTATCTCTTGGGCCCCCTTCTTCGCGTTAGTCTCGAAGGCAAGCGAGTCACGTTTCGTCGCACAATTGGCGCACACCAAGAACTGTCACGTACTCCCGATGTCCCGGCGATCAGCGGCGTCCCAAGGAGAGCCGCCGCCGCCACCGAGACAGCAAGCTCGAGTGCGCTTGGGTGTGTGTGCGCGTGGGCTTGGGTGTTGGTGCGTGTGAGCGAGGGAGCTCTACCGTCCGCGTACAGGGCTTCTTTCTTTTTCGTGCGTTCGCGTGTGCAGTCCAGAGATCTCAGAGCCCTTTATTTAAAGACTCGGTGGTTACCTCTTGTTCGTGTCGACACTTCAGGCTCAGGTACCGCCATTTTTACAAGGTGGTGCCTGTGCTGGCTGTGAGGAAATTTTTTCGGCCCTGCTGGCTCTCGATAATTTTTGGAGGCTAAACGATTGCTTAAAAATTAATTCCAGAGTCAAGTTTGCAGAGATGTGGCTGTTCATAAAATGTTTAAAGCACTGCTTTCTTGATGGTATGAAGCAAAACTGTCAGATAGCAGAGGAGTAAGTTTCAATTTATACATTCGTCAGCAAGGACTATCTTTGTGAAATGACGTTCTGTACCCGAAAACTGTACCAAAAAAAGGCAAAAGTAATCCTCATTTTAGTGCGATACCATTTAGGGTGCCGTCAAGTAGTTCCCAGTTTCTTCGTAACAAACTTTCTGAGACTTCAGCCTCCGTCTAGACTGCTGGAGGCCATTGGTTTGAAAGCCACCGCCAGCCATCCACCGGTAAAAATGGGTAGAAGCGTCCCCCAGCACGACGCCCTGCTTCCTAAGCGGTGTACGCTTGGGAGAGGCTCCGCAATTCCTGCTGTGTTGTTACGGGGGCCAAATTAGTTTCCAACACAATCAACCTGCAAGGCTGGTTCGTGATTTAGTTGATAGGTTCAATAGAATTTAGAGAGTTGAGTGCAGTTTAATGAGTTCAGTCTGGGAGATCGCTCTTCCATGACGTAATTGATGTCACCTGACTCGAAATGACCAAACAGGAAGCACTGAAAAATTTGAAACTCCCTTTTTGGTCAATCGGAAAATTAGGCCAGGGGGGTGACGTGGCCCAAAAGAAGCAATCAGAGGGCACCGCCAAATTTTAAATTTTCGATGATTGGTACATAGGTGTCACGTGACCTCGCAACATCATCGCAACCTGGTGACCATAACATGCGGAAAATACTGAAAACAAATTGGAACTCAATGCAATTTTTTCCGCGGTTGCGCGTCCTCATTCGCCGATGGCGGCCCGCAGGCCACCTCGGCGTCTATTTCTTCAGTAAGGGCTGCTGTTAACTTTGATGTCGGTCCTGACACTTTCGCAGTTCTGGCGAGCTAACCTGCCAAGGACTGCGACATCGATCGGCCTCCGAACCAACATCTCTTAGTTCGAGCCTCGCTCTCCGTGTTTCTATCGCCTATAGTTTAGCTGTCCCTCTGGCTAGTTCTCGCTCTATCGGCTCTGCTTCGCGCTTCAATTCACGCGATTCTCTCTGTACTTCTGCTATCCGCAACCGCAGTTGCAGTATCGCCAACTGCATAGACGTAGCCTCTGATGTTGCGCCTTCCTCACCTCCGCTTGTTTTGCTCGCAGGCGCCAACTCCACACCCACACTCCCCTTTAGTATCTTGCCCCTTTTCCGTAGCACACTCGCTCAAAAGCCTTGACACAAAATGTCCTCGACGGTAACCAAAGGGCTACTCGCCTGACCACCGGCGCCTCCTTTGCGCGGATCTGGTGTGATGCTGGTCGAAGGGCTGAAAGGCTACTGCGTTGGCTCTCCTGGAAGTTGACGAGGTCTTCCTCCATCTTTTCCAATCTCGAAGTCGAAGTTTCAGCTTTCTTCAACCTCCCAGCAGGCATGTCCAAAGAAGCCACTGATTCGTCTCACAAAACACGGCTGGTGAGGGCAAAGAACTTCACCGAAGTCGAGCGGCTGAACCGACCGTCGCTCCTCTTAGTCGACTGCGGCGGATGGGAGCCAGGATGCCAGTCCACCGGTCTTACGCATTCATTTCTTTCGGTTCCGGTGTTCTGTACCACGGTAACAGAAAGAACGCAATGTAGCCTGCTACCAAAATTTTTTTAACGGCGCATATACAAGCTGTTTCATAGCCTCGAACAAAAGGTCGTGGAGAAAAAATGACGCCTATTGCAGGAATTAATGAATTAAGCACTCGTTCTTGCAGTTCCTAATGCACTTTGGAGTTTCTTTCTTATTTATTCTTTAGTTAGGTAATTAAGTGGGTATTCAAGTAAGGAAAATCTTACACCTTACCTGCAGGAAGAGATAGATGCGGAGATTAAATTTAACAACATAGGTAGCATTTCCACTAACCCTAGGAAGGTTTATTTTTTCTGGAAACCGCATTGCTTAAGAGGCACAAAAACTGAAAACAAGTTCAGGAGGAGGTGCGCTATAATCAGTATGATTGCAGCATGTATGCTTGCGGACGAGGTTGATTCTGCGGCTTAACGCTCGATAAGCTCGTATTGTTCAACAGAATATGACCTTCTGGTGTTCGAAGACGCTTACGTGAAGGTCGCACTCCTAAACTTGCACTGCACATGTATCGTGTACGAAATCTGCCCACAGTCAACTCCAATGACAATAATGTTATATAAAGCGCTTTCAAATCATTTTCGAGAATAAGCTTAAAACTTTCGGCTGAAATTCATCTTAGGTATGCACCTCAAGCATGAATGCTTCCACCCCCCCCCCCCCGCCCCAGGTACACACAAATTATTAAACACCCGAAGTACGAAGGGGAATGAAAAAGGCGAGGTTTTGTAAGCTGTACACACCGTGCCCCAGCTGAGAAACATGCAGTGCACCAGCACCAAGGCTTGCAAACTCGAAAAAACCCGCTGCCTGAGTGTATGAAATCAGCTAGACCGCTCGTCCTGTCATCTACGTCTGTGTCCTAGTTATATGCGCTAGTCGTTTCATTAAAGATGACACACCAACTAGCCCAGCTTTCCGCCTTGATCGCTTAGAAATGAAACAGTTGTGATTAGAAGTAGGACTGATCGAATAAGACAAGGATAGGAGACATGGAACAAAAACGACACCACGAGCGCACACTTCCAACTATTTATTGATTGATACATGCCCATATACAGCATGTGATTGCATTCATTAATAAACGGTTGAAAGTCGGCGCCTGTGGTGTCGTTTTCGTTCTTATGTCTCATCTCTTTGTCGTTTTCGTGCATTCCTACCTTTTAATGAAATTAACCAACTAGCCCGCATGAACAGTAGTAAAACAAATATGACCGCGACTGCGCTGCACTTGGGTTTAAAACCCACGGCTTCACGAAACATATATGCTTGCTGGCCACTGCACGAGAGCGCTGTGCTGTCACGTCAACCTGTCACCCCTCATGCTTAAATGCTACTCTCTCGCGCTGTGCTTTGCACGTCGTCATATTCATCAAATTCCTACCGTGCTCGATGGATCCACAACACACCTATAGATCCTCAATAATCATTCAGGTGCTTCAGAGCACACCGCTATCGCAGTACGCTCTTAAGGTGCGTTACACGGTGGTCTCACAATTTTCTAGTGTGCTACGACTAAGGCCCTCAATCACCGATTCCACCGATTTTTAGCTGAAGCCGGACGTTGATACCCTAGCCTCGAACTGAAAGCGAAATGAAACGTGACGTGTTAACGCACATACTTTGAAATTCTCCGAATAAGCTATATATGCTGTGAATTTTGTTTACTGTTTGATGATTTGAAGGCGACGCCTCTTGTGTTCTCAGTGTGGATAGGTCAACAAAGATGCGACAGCACGGTGCCGACTTCTGCCAATCCAGATGTGGCGATGACGTCACTGTCCCTGCTGTTCACGTGAGTCAAGGTTCTTGTCGTAGGAGTTTACGTCGAACTAGTTATTTAACGAGCAGCCGTTATTTGGGATTCCTTTACGCAAACTAACACGATAAAGCTCGAGCGGGTGCATAGAAAGGCGGTTCGCTTCATTTAGAATAACTTCTTCATCACCTAAGTAACAGAACATTTAAGAGAAGCCAACTTACCTTCACTAACAGAGAGTAATCAAGTTTCCCGACAAAAATTCTTGTATCGGCTTGTAAATGAAGATTACAATGTTAATCACTCCTATATAATTATATTCTGTTCGTGATATGACAAAAGGCAGCATTCACTAAAAATGACACCATTCTGAGTGAAAACAATTGCTTTAAATATAATTTTTACTAGGAAATGTAATCTAATAGAATAACAACTAATATCTAAGTTACACAGCCTTCTTTGCCTTGATTTGCTGCTAATCTCTGTTGATTTTGCTGAAAACTCAAATATGCCTTGTGCTTTTTGCCATGTTTTATTAAATAACATCGTCGTTTGTGTTGTCATTTAAGAAATGCACTTTGTTTTCACTTGGTTTGTTGCCTGAGTTGTACTGATCTGTTTTTTTTCTCACGCCTCTAAAGTAGCTTACGCAGATTGCACTATTCGTAAATTAACAAAGTAAAAAAAAACAGTAGACTGTGATAATTAGTGGCGGTACATACTAAATTGAAGTCTTCTCAATTCAATCTTCACGGCAGCCAGAAATTTGAAATATGCAGAGTTCGCTCAAATATGAGCGTCTTCGGATCCGTTTTATAGCCGTGTTCTTGTCCGACCAAAACATAAGTTTGTAAAAAACAGAAGTTGAAACTGCGATAGTTCACACCAGCAGCATTTAATTTATTTCTCGTAGAGCGATGTACAAGGAACAAAGCAGTTAAAACCAGGCAATGCAGGCTCGGAATATTTTGGCGGAGTCGTTATCATTTCCACGATTAATCGAATATCGCCATTGTTATCTACTCCTGCTTCTTTTGTTTGTTGAGAGCAAGGCTGTTTGTTCAGTATCAGGACTGAAGTTACGTGTTGTCTGCTAAAAAAAGTTCTGCCCTATCAAGCTTAGCGGTCCAGCGAGGTTGCCCCATCAATGAAGGATTAAATTGAATTCAGAATCTGTTCACGCGTGCGTTTGCGAACGCAAATTAAGGTAAGAAACTACGCTAGAAGGATGACATATTTTATTCATGCGGTGATGTCACGTTAGCTCATTGCGTTTTTAAGTAACACATTTTAAAGACCACTCTGAAGATGTTCAGACTCTGCGAACAATTCAATGACACTGTCTAGCTGCCCAGCAATATCTTTAAAGGGTGCCATAAATGACGAGAGATCTGATCACCTACTAATTAACCTTTCATCCGGGAGGGGAGTAGGAAGCAATAATATTGGCCCGCACTTGGGAGACGTGAAGCAGGCAGTAGCTCTGGCAAAGGGCCCGCACTCTTCCCGCGAAGATTAAAAGATGCCTTCACCATCCCTTGCGTCGTCCTGTAATAATGAGCTTGACATCACGTAAAAACGTTATTATTAAGGGCCAAATTTAGTAATTTGAAGTTCTAGCAACATTTGTTGCAATAATCATGACAGAAAAAAAAAGGGTGTGATGTAATACTCCTTATTTCCTAAAGCGCGTAAATATGAAACCGAAAATATTAAGAACATCTTACGTACACGTTCAAGCTCGTTAACGTTTTAAGTATAGCAACGACGTGCAGTAGATATCTAACATATATTTACCTAGTTTAAACTACGGGCTCAACATGAGCAAAGCGGTGCTGGCAGCGAAGGCCTCTCCATCGCCGTCAACAACTTGGCTCAGAGTGAAGCCCATCGGTTCTGAAGCAGGCAGGTCTGTTTGCTCACACTCTTCTCATTATTTCGATGAAACGAAGAAACGAACCAAGCCGACAGTAGGCTGCGCTCTGCCAGCTGAGGGGCTTTGCTTCAGCAGTGTGTGCACATTCCGCGGGTTCGCACCTCCCGAGTGTATCCCGTGTGGACTAAAGGCCCTTTTTTTAGTAGTTCCTTCTTTCTAGGCGGAATTTTCGGCGAACACAGGCATTGCTCACACGTGCCAAGGAACTGTGGTAAGAAGCTCTATGATTAAATATGAAACCGATCAGTTACTTATATAAGTGATTGATAACTCAATAGCCTATTCGGATAGACTGCTTTACTGCAGCCCGCATTTAGAAGGCCGAAAAAAGTGCAGCATTTCTTATGACAATGTTGTAATAACAAGACAAAATATAAAGGGGGTGATACAAAGGGGACAGACGAAGTAAAAATTCAATAATTAGAAGAATACAGACAGTAGCAATAGCTGTATTTAGCAAATGCTCAGAAAAGCATCGTCTTTTTTTTTAATAACAAAAACGTTATCACCAGAACAGTTACGTATGTGACCGACTGATGCCATTGCCCCACCCCTACAATTCAAACTACTGAAGTGTCCCCTGACCGAGAGAAATGTGACAATACTGGCATTAAAAACTCTCGTCACTTAAAAAAAAAACTAACATCTTTTCCTCTGCGCTGCTGCTGAGGTTCGATCGTGCTGCTGTTTGTACTTTTCGACTTATTAATATTTTACCGTTTAAGTTATTCTTCGGTCATCCGGGATGACAGATTTGGCCGGCCTACACAAATTCAATCAGTTTTACATGCACGTTGAGATGTCCGACATTCATGCCAAAAATTTTGAATATCAGAAAATTGTAACGTACTGTTATGGAATTATTGAATATAATGGTCCATTCTCCCGATTTGTAGCAAAATTTCTTTTAAGTTTTTTCTTTCGCTTGCATCGAGCAGTTAAGACCGCCTTACCAAACCAAGAACGAATGCTTCTGACGGTAACAAAAACGTTTTTAGCACAAAAATGCCAGTCTATCGATGGGAGATGTGCTGATATATTGATTTGCTTACTCAGATCTTACAATATATGAAAAACTGCGCCCATAAACGCTTTCCCACTTAAATATGCCTTTTCCCTGAATTTTTGGGTAATGCATGTATTTGCACCTTTGTCTTTATTTCATTTCAGGCTGATGAATTTTGTGAACCCTCTCCACTTCCTGCTATCATTACCACATTCTCTTTTGAACGAATTTAACCTTTGATTTTACTCCTCATCATATTCCCGCAGTTTCCTGGGTCGTGCTTTCGGCCTGTTCCCATAAACTTCAATTTACATCACCCTCTTTCTAATATAATTTATAAAATAACAATAAATATATTGCTCTTTTGCATGACAGGAGCACGTCATCGCAGCCTTTCGTTTCGGGTTTTTCTTTAAACGTATATGACTGAGTGTGGTTGTGCAGCGATGTTCATAGACAAGTTGCGAAAAAAAATACTCAAGGAAGCGCCGAATGAATTGCAGGCCTAGGCTAGTTTATGTGACAGATTAGACAAGTACATGCTAGAAAGAAATATCAAATACTCTGCTACCAAAGCATATTAAAAACCCGCGTACACTAAAGCAACGCACCTACATGGGCTACGAGGTTTATATATGCGACGATCAGGCTCAGCAATACGAATGAGCTGTTTCATTTATTTATTCATTAGTTGTGACAGCGGTGCCTCCTCATCGACTCTATGCTGGATCGACCTTTATTATGCGCTGAAATCAAGGAAATGAGTCTGGCTGCCCCAAGCTAGCTGCGTATCGATTCGTGCCTGACTCCACGGGCCAGAGGTCACGTGCAACAGCTTCCCGCACTCCCTAAAAGGCTGTTAATAATATACCGCCCTTAAGATGACCAAATCCAATCTTAGTATCCTGTAACGTAAAAGACTGTCTTGGCCAATTTCATAGAAGTATAGAAACTCCATGTCGCAAGTAATTTACCATGGTTATAGTATCTCGTGTCTAAAAACTTCCCATGCCAATACAACGTAGAGTAATTTCTTCTGTGTCAGCACGCAGCCATTGGTTCCCGGTTGATTTTTTTTTTATTTCGTACAGAGTACTTTTTGGAAAACTCCGAATCTGAAAAATTACAGCGCGGAAAACGGGGACTTCAAGGGTAGAGAACACAGGACAAGCGCTGACTCTCAGCTAAAGTTTATTCACAGCAAACAGGCAAATATAAGCGAGCAGACAACAACCAAACATAAAAACCACAAGGCACGTGCACTATGTTGGGTCAAGATAGGCGAACTCACTGTCACGCAGGAGCAGGGATGGTTTGCTGAGCACAATCTTGATTTCTTTCTCATCTTGTATGCTTCTACGACTTCTCTGGTCGATTGATCGGGGTGTTTGTACAATATGTCACTGTAATACAAGGCAGGAAAACATGATTTACACTCTCGGCAATGATCAACTAAATTCGTGGAGCGGTTAGAATCTAATGAGTTTAGATGTTCTCTCAGACGTGTGTTAATACACCGTCCTGTTTGACCAATGTAATTTTGACCACAGGACAGCGGTATTTTGTACACCACACCCTCGGAGCACGGTAAAAATTTCTTATCATGCTTAATGCCACAGGACGCTACAGATTTGTTAGGATTGCAAGCCTTATTTTCAACAATTGAACAAATTTTATTGGGCTTATCAGGGGCCGGAAAAACTATATCAACTTCAAACTTATGGGCCACATTTTTAAGACCATGAGACAGGCAGTGTACATAGGGAAGGACTGCGAACTTCTTCTGTTTCTGTTCATTCTGCGAAGATAGCAGCTTTTAAACTACTACTATTGCAACCCAAAGTGATGAGCTCATCTGGATAATCTGCGTCCCTAAGTCTTTTAGCCTGATCATCGAAGCTTTGCTTCATAGCATGGTGACAGGATTTTGACAACGCCAAAGACAAAGATGAAACAACAATTCCGCTTTTTACTACCTTTTAATGATGCGATTTATAATTCAGCAACGGTTTCTCGGCCCGTGGTGAGTACTTCCAACACATGTGTCCTTCCTCTGTAGTCAAACACAAACCTAAACCTTTATCATGTTATTAACCGGAACCTCAGTGGTGAACCGCAAACCACATACATTAGCTTGGAATACTTCTCACACACCAGACATGTGTCCAAGGAATTCTGTCCAAGGAACTTTAATTGAGAGTCAGCGCTTTTCCTGTGTGTTCTACCCCTGAAGTCCCCGTTTTCAGCGCTGTAATTTTTCAAATATGTATCACCAACTCGCCCGCCTTACTATCGCATTGAAACTTCGAATGTTGAATAGATTTTTTAATCGGGAGTAATTAATCATTAACATCCATGTGAGCGCAGCCGTAAGGCTACAAGAGAGAAATTTAAAGCTTTCCTCAAGTTTCGCAGTCGAAGGAGTTCAAATGCCTTCAGGCATTTAAAGAGAAACTAATTGAAATAAAATTCACCCTTGTCCTCGAATTGGTGGCCGTCCTGGGTTGGATCCCTGGACCACGACGAATTTCTCAACTAGTGCGAAAGTTGTGAGAAAGGTGTGTAGGCGAACGCTAATATATGGAACTCGAATGAGATAGCGGAATAGTGGACGTATCGATAATTTGATATTTAAAAATGGTAATTTAAGAGTTTTTATGGAGTCTAGAAAGAATACATTGCACAAAATAGTGATGCGCTTTTGGCAGTGAAGTGCTTCTCGCCGACCAGATGGCAGCTCACTACTCGCGAATCATTGCTAGGCCTAACCAATTTGTTTTGCATCGGCGCCGCCGTAGATTGTGCTTTGAAACTAGCCGCTGCCAAGAGATAAGATCTATAATCCGGTTACCAGTACACTATAAAATCAATAATGTTAAAATAAGCTTTATATATTTTAGGCAAAGCCTTTGGCAGCCGAGCACGTCCCGAGAAGGCCTCCGCTAGGCTTTGGTCATTTAGGTCGTCGGCCCCGCTGCATGACAATGATGTAGCGCGAATTATGATTTAAGGAGAGTGAACGCCGCCATCAGCCCGTTCACCCACGACCACGCAGCCATCCTCTCTCCTTGGGTGAAATGTAATAGAAAGCACCGTCTAGATAAGCGCCATTAGCAGCGGCGCGTGGCGCGCCATTAGATACGTCGAATGCTCCACTGAACGCGAGTTCAGAAAACGCGAACTATTTTGGTATGGTTTTGCGAGCATTCTCAACAGGATGGTCGGCTTGTTCGATATAAATAATATTTCGCTATATCCGGACTCCACTGTCTATCTGTCCTTTGTAGCCTTTTCAGTGCGCTCACGCGGTCGCCAAGGAGTAATGATTCCCTGAATTTTTATTCATATTTATTCGAGGACATATTTGCGACTCTCCCAGGAACCAGTTACTCCTCTTCTTTAGTGTCATGTATGCGCAGTAAAAATAAATGTATGTTTTCAAGTGCCGTCTCTGACATTAGTAACCATGGGACGGGTTTTGTGTCTCAGCCGTGTAATGGAGCCCTTAGAGCACTCCTAAAAATTTCGCAGTGGCTTAACTTGGCTAACTCTAGAATTAAGCGAAAAGCAAGAACGCTTGCTAAGCGTCTGGGGCTCGTCCATGGCAGCTCCGCTACACGCTCGCGACAGCCGTTCTATGTATACCCACACGGCCCCGTGCCATGACGTGGTATCACATGGTCTTACAACACTCCGATCGGATGCAACCACCCCATCGGATGTTCTTAAGGTCAAAGGTCAACCCAAATATCACCCAATGTCAAAGGTCAAAGTTGAAAGTAGAAAGGTGAGAAGCCAAAGGTCAACTAAAAGTCATGGGCCAAGGTCAGAGGTTCGACACCATAACTGTACCACATCTGGCCATACATGGCTAACGTGGTTGGGCTGAAGGTCGTTTAAGGTCATTCTCCGGCCTACGCGACGACTGCTTAACCTAGCGTAGTGAAGCTTTTTTATTTATTTATCACTATGCCCACAGCGCCATGAGGCATTACAGCGGAGGGGCAAGACAACGCAAACACAGTCGAAAAAGCAGGAAATGCAGATAAAAAGCAAATAGGCAAGCAACTGAATCAAACAAGCATACAGGCAACACTTTTACAAAAACAAAAAATAAGAGAAAAAACAAAAACAACGGCATAATTACAAATGCATATTTCGCAGAGAGGAAAAAAATACATCAGTCGAGGTAATGGTAGCAATATCATGTGGGAGTTTATTCGATTCGCGAATTGTTTGGGGGAAAAAGGACATCTTGAAGAAGTTCGTTTTACACCTGATCTCTTTAATCGTAAAGGCATAATCAAGACGCGGTGAGACATAGTCGGGATGACGCAGATAATGCTCCCGGTTAATATCAGTTTTATTGTGAAAGATACTGTGGAGAAATTTCAGTCTAAGAAGTTTCCTTCGCAGCTGGAGTGATTCCCATCCAAGGTTATTCTTTCCAGCGAAGACGCTAAAATTCCTGGAAACATTGGAATCAACAAATCGCACTGCCAAATTTTGGATCCTTTCAATCTTGTGAATAACTACATGCAGCCTAGGGTCCCAGGAACAACAAGCATATTCAATTACTGGTCTAATGTTAGTTTTATACAGGAGCTCTTTGGCATTAGGCGGTAATCTCTTCGCATTTCTGGGAAGAAAACTCAGCACTCTGGAAGCCTTGCTTGTAATGTAGTCTAAATGAGGACGCCAGGATAAACTTTCAGTAAAGTAAACAGCAATATATTTATGTTTGAAAACTTTTGACAATGTTTCCGCATTAACGCAGTATAAAAAGTCATGAGAATTTTTTTTCCTAGTAAAACACATGTGCACAATTTTTTTCACGTTAATATCCATGCACCAAGTATTGCATCAGTTAGTAATCAAGGATAAATCATTCTGCTGAGTAATGCAACCGTCGGAAGTATGAATGACCCTATATAGAACGCAGTCGGCTGCAAACAGACGCATTTTGAAGAAATACCGCAGCTTATATCATTCATGTAGATTAAAAAGAGGAGCGGCCCCAGAACTGACCCCTGAAGTACACCAGACGATCCGTCTGCCTGATCAGACTGCGCTCCATTGAACAGTACTATTTGACGTCTAAAATGTAGTTATTCTTTAATCCAGGCATAAACTGAACAATTTATGTTGCACCAGGATAGTTTTTCAAGCAGTAAAGAATGGGGGACTAAGTCAAAGGCTTTCCGGAAATTCAAATATAAACAGTCTGTAGTGAATCAGTCATCCAAGGCACCAGCCAGATGATATGCAAATATGATCGGTTCAAAGCCAAGCGCTCTCGAAAATAGAGGGCATGAGTTCTCCCCACCCTACACGGATTTATAGCTCAAGGGCTGCCGTAAGTTTTCTACACGGCAAAAAAAAAAAGCCTTTGCTTAATTTTCTTTGGCAAGAATGGCGAATTTATTTTCATATCAAAAGAAAGAAATTGGAAATTTTCATGATTACCAGTCCTGTATTCCTGTTTAAAAGCAAAAAAAACACACCGAAGAACCCTAATACACAAACGTGCACCGAATTACACCCACCGAACCTATTTCATAGTCAGAGAGCACACATGAGGACGCACAGATCACACACACTATGCGCAGAGTATTCTTATTTGTTACATGGTTTAAATATTAAGTACTCACTCACTGTTATCGCTCTGTGTCATTGTCATCTGCCGCTCGCGATGTCATGGTGGATAGCCGGAAATAAATGTTCTTCGTTGGCTCTCTTATCAATGAAATAAATAGAAATGAATGATTCGATGATAAACTCCTCACAAAATTCCGCCTTTTTGTTTCCTTGCAGTGGCCCCTGGAAATGAGCTCCTGGCAAGCAACGCCGTAACGTTAAAGCGGCTGACGCTATTTACAGTGCTTTCCAGTGACCCGATTTATATGCTGCCTTTGGTTTAATGCAAGCAATTTAAAGGGATGCTTTCCGCGTCAAGCATGTCACTTATTTCAGCATTGTTAGAGAGACAAGTAACGCTTCTCCCAAACGTGTCAAAGAAGAAAAAAAATCTCAGTCGATTTGTGTAATTAGTCCCAATGCGGATATGTGCGATAGCATGATGTGTTTCGGTGCTGTGCTGCTCTGCCAGGTTAAGGTGGTTTTTGGTGTGTGTGTTCTCTCATGCAGAAGTGAAAGGAGGCACCTGCATTGTGGCACTGTGCCACTGCTCACCTGCCCACCGGCTACACCTTTGCAAGCAAGCCACCCGGTGGGCAGGTGAACAGCGGTGCAGTGGCAGAAGGCATTTGCTATGGCAGGTGTTGCCATCGGCCAGACTTGGGCTGCTTAGGTTGAGTTGCACCCAGGTTTCTCTTCCGGAGCAGACTGTCTCGATTGAATGAACTGCCGCCTGGCACGGCTGGCAGATAGCCCACCACTCGGTGGGCAGGTGAGCATCCTGCTACAAAAAGGCTTCTGACAAACACACATACAAACAGACAAACCGACAATCACACAACGCCCGAATGCTGGGAATGGCCACCATAAGTGCCACTAAAAACTCATGGTATATTAACGACCTGCACGTCAGCTCATAAGTAACCAGAGCAATACCTTCTACAGTAAACAAAAGGCGTTATACAGGTATACACCATAGTGCGCGGAAAAACACAATGCCAAATTCTACACAGCTGAGAACGGCTCTCATAAAAAGCGCCCCCCCCCCCCTTTCAGCCGTCGTGAATTTCATGAAAGGCATCAGCATCTTGAAAAATATAAAAAAGACACTGCGGATTACTGATAAGAATAGATTCTTCATATTCAGTGTGATACTTACCCGCAAGTAATCTTTGACTCAACGTAAACATGAGTCGTTTAGAAGACAAGCTGGGGAGTACTTACCGGTCAAGACTTTGTAAATCCACCAACCGTCATGGGTCTCTCTGGTACCTTTTAATTTTTTGAAAAGCAAACGAAGGAGTTCCAGCGGTATTTGATATAAAATAATGGTGAAATATCACGAGACTAGATTATTATTTCCCCGAAAACCCTCACTCCTCCTCTTTTCCTCCATATACTTCATGTTGCAGGCTGACTTTGAGTCAATGCAACGCCTTGCAGATATCGCTGCCATAAACTGCAATCTGCCCTTTAAAAGCAGCACTGCCGAGCAGCAGTTTATAATTTAGCTCCTACTCCTCAGCGAAAAAAAATGTTAAAAACTGGTAAATTTTAAGCACTTTGGCAATATTTTAACGAACCCATCTTTTTTAAATATTAATTGACGTTCGAAATATCGCGTTTTCCACTCTCTTGTACCCACGCTACTGTTTAGACTGACAGATAAATACGTCGGCACATCAGCTATACGCATATCAAAGAAGGATACGGCTTCTCAGTCATAGATAAACTCAGAGCTTTCGACAATATGAGTGATTTTTTCTTCACCAGTGCAGTTCTATTATAGGATGCAGTTATCTCTTATCAAGATAACAAAGCTTCGCATTCTGTTTTAGTAGAGCATTACGAGTGTTTTCTTTCTCTGTTCCTCGTTACTTGCGGTGCAGGACATAAATAGGCATAGACACCGCATATGACTTTCAGTGGCAGCTAATATAAATCGCGATAAGCTAACGAAGAATAATGAGAAATGAAACTTTCCTTCATGAAACCTGCCTATATTAAACAGGAGAAAAACGCATTATTTTGTTGCAATTAAGTGTAATGACACGGACATCATTCGAACACCTATGATACTCGTCCTCAGCAAGAGTTTTTCTCACCATTTATTTATTGATGACTGTATGTATTAATGACTGCCATGACTGATATAGTAGAAAAAATTTGAAAAGCCGAAGTTGCTTCTCGCTTTTATTTGATTTCACCATTTATTATTGTTATGAAATTTCCATTTGTGTATATAACCTGTACAGTTCAACAATCTCCTCCCCTTCGTAAGTAATGCCTGAAAGCTATCGGCATATGAACAAAAAAAAAGGTAAACAATTGGGTTGCTTTCCATCGATCATGATTTGTCCACCTATTGGACTGAATACCCATCCACGTGGTGTACCCTACAAAAGCTGTTTCATTCTAGCTTGTGTGTGCATTTTCTCACTGAAACCATATTATGATACAGGAAAGATACATCCGACTAGATGCTTCAAACTTGAGCTTTACGGTAAGTATCTGTAAGCAATCGATGTCTGCAGAGGGAATGCATACTAAAAGCACATATCGGCTGCCATAAAATTTGGCACCTGATCTACGTGTCAGTGCTCGGCAACGTATGGACTTCACCGCTGTTCACTGCATTTATACTAAGAAAGAAAATAAAAAATAAACCAACGTCTGTCTCAGAACCCTGCTTTCATTGCGATCGTCAAGCATTAGCGTAACTTATGCCCTACGTTGCGGCTGGGTCCGCGACAGCATATAAATAACCTTGTCATCGCCCTTTTGTCCGTGGGGACAACTTGAGCGCTTCGACTTCCGCTGCTTTTCCTTCGCATCGCTTGCTTCGCTCAAATGACGTAGTCTGAGAGCATGCTCGCGCAGCTCCCAGGAAAGGGAGGCCCCGTAACCGCCTTAGAGCGAAACTATCTTGTCTTTTTGCTCAGCTGCCAGCGTTGTTCCTTGTGGTACCCCCAGTGGTTGCGCCAATCCAACCGCAGAATACAATCATTCTTCATCGAGTCCATGCAGTTCCAGCTCGGTGCGTTCACACATCACCCGTGCGCGGCTGACCAACAATACTCACTGTCGCGCGTGGAAGACGGGCCTCATAGACAGAGAAAGCGAAGAAAGGATAGGAGGAGAAGGTTAGAGAGCGGGCGATCCGTGAACCTTCATCACGGTGAGTCCTTTGCCTGGCCGTAGAAATGAGAGCTTATTAGCGGTGGCCGCCGCTATAATAGCCGCTGGCGCCCGGAGAGTGAGCAATGGTCATCGGGCGAAGGAGCCCGCGAAACAAGGCGATGCGATCGGTCTCGGATCAGAGCAGAGGATGGAATGCCTGGGAGGAATCTCTCAGTGAGTGCACTAGCGGAGACGGATCAATAGTTTCAGCCTTGGTTATGCTTACAAGATACATGCTGTTTGATTCTTTGTCGGTGCATGGGAGGATAAGTGTTTCTCACACTCTGCACGGACAGTCAGTGCTCAATTCGCTCCGAAGGAAGAGAAGCAGCAGATGAGTCATAACTAGCATAGACTGCAGCAGGAGGATAAGGAGGAAGAGGAAAGGCAGGGAGGTTAACGGGAAGAATAACCGGTTTGATACCCTGCACGGGGGGAAAGGGCTGAGAGGAGAATGAGATGAAGAGGAAAAGGCAGTAGCAGAAAATTGAAGTCACTATGCAAAGTCATCAAGCGTTTAGTAAAGTCCCAGCCTATCGTGCAGGCCAGGAGTTCTCAAGAAACGGCGCAGTACCTTGGAGGCCTTCACCGCCGACGATCGCCGCCGTAGCCTGCAGAACTACAACTGCGCCCGTGGGCAGGTGCGCCTGACACAAACAGAGGGAACGGAGCAATCTCAGTTGTTCTCATCCATGCTCCGCCTATTTTTTTTAGTGCTTCCTGGCTCTGAAGGTTTTCTCGTTTTTTGTTCTTACATCTGCATGTAAGAATGCCGTTATGAATCAAGAACCGATTAAACACTGATCATTATCTAGAACAAACGCTTCTAGTGCGCAGGTTTCTCAATGTATGCACCGCTAGTTAACTAGCTTACGAGAATGTGTTCAATTTTCGCACTCTGGCGCAAAATGAAAATTTTGTCGTAAAAAAATATAAAGATCTTCCTTCAAAGGCCTCATAATATATCATACATTCGTGATAATTAAAAAAAGCTGTTTCATTTGACAAGATGAGAAGAACAGTCTTCTAAGATAAACGATATATCAGGAATAATACTTGCGCTTCCAAGAACAGGGATCATGTTATGAAGCAGTAAAAATATGTAAACGAAAGTAGTTTAGCTTTGACTGCATGTCATACAGATAAGCAGTAGGCACGTATAATTGCTATTTGTCTGATGTCAAACTCCGTAAAGTTGAGTGAACAAATATGGTTTCTTAAAAGCTGTGCAGGGATCAATTTACAACGTGGTAAGACATGGCTGCAAGAGTTTCTGCCAATAAAACACCTAAAAATAAGCGATATCAGGGAAGCCCAAGAACTCGTTAGAGTAATCACATAATGGGTTACGGGAACATATACAGCTAAAATAAGGCATGCATGTAAAACATACGTAATCTGAAAATAAATGTACGCGTAAGAAATTTCGGTTGCAGCAGACTTTTAACTAAATGGGTAGAGGACCCATCTGATGAACGAGGAACAGGAAGAAGAAAAAGGTTAACGAGTTTAGTTGCGTGGTTAACACAATCTTGGAGTCTTGAAATGGTTTCTGCCTTTTTTTTTCTCCACACCCTTTTCTTCCTATTTATCTTCTATCTGCGCACGACGAGATATGACCGAAAGAAAAAAATGCAAGCGAATGACAAGACTTTAAAAGCGCAAGGAGAATGGCGCACATAACTTTAAATGACGCTTTGAACGAGGCGGGCAAGAAAATCACGCCCAGCCAGCCAAGCCATGCCGAGAAGGGCCATCTGAGCGCTTCTATGATTTATCATCAAGCCAAGCGAAAATGTCCAGAGAATGATTTCATTCCGCTTTCTTCTCGTCTTCACTCCGCGCCTCGACTCCCACTTTCACATCAAATTCTTCTGGCCTTCTCTCTTATTCTCTTTCGACAACCTCACATATGAAAGGAAAGAAGCCTTTGCGGCGACGTTTAGGTTTTTGTCCCACTCTTGAGCCGAGTCTTTTTTTGTTCGAAGGCATTTCTCTCTTTACCCACCAGTGCTATTCACCCAAACTCTCATTCTCCACTTCAAAGATTTCTCTTCTGAGGGGAAATCTAGCAAGAGATACCTGATAGACTTTCTTTCCTCTTCAAAACATCTTTGTCTGACGTTTATGTCTTGTAATTTCCTCAGTCTGCGTTCGTGTGGCCGCGACAAAGGACCAACATTTTGCTCCGGCGCTATCAGCGCAACAGGAAGGATAGCAGGGGAGCTGAAGGCAAGCGACGCCGTGAGAACGGAAGCTCGCTGGCAATGTGTGAAGTCATGTCGGCCGCATCAGCCAACATTAACAACCTACAAAGGTTTTTCTTAGAAATTCTTTTTATTTCAAACCCTGTATACTAGAGAAAAGCGGCGCAGTTTTCGACATTTTGCTAACGCTACATATCTACACCTTCCGGTAGCTTCGCCAACTCACACTGCTGCTTCCAAGTACTTTTTTAGAAATTTTGCGCAGGGACCACCTCTTAAGAAATATAATTTGTTATTCTATAGTGAAGTTGAATAATTTGGACCGGACCAAATAAAAATTCGAAGCGTATGATTTTTGCTAGCGGAATATATCTAAAACCATCAGAGCGTCAAGAGTGCAAGGATTAATATAGCGATGTAGAAGTTTTCGAAGCTGACCTTTGTGACACGCTGTTAGTAGATGAAATTTAGTAATGCAGAAAAAACCACTGAGAAAGAAATGCAAGCTTCAGAGCGTGAAAAATAGGACAAAAACGCCACAGTTGACACTTCTCACATATTTCATTCAGTTTGTTTAAACACTGATATTATGGTGCAAACAATGGCGATCTAATTACGTATAATTCACGCTTATTTGTGTTGCGCCTATCGGTATATTCTGGCCACGTTCTGATACAACACAAGAGTTTCTGGAAATAGCGAAGTGTTAAGTTGCTGCAAAAGCCTTACTTCTCTTGAAACTTTTGTTGCAGCAGGCTTACAAGCAGGATTACAAGCAGACGTACAATCAGGCGAGCTCAAGTTTTTCTCCACTAGCAGTGCAGCGAGACCCTATTTCTTTGCCGTACGGATGAAACTGAAGAAGTCTTTGCAGTCATCAATTTAAGAAACACCATTTTATGCTCATGTGGAGGATAGCCTTCCGATTAAGGTGGTTAAATATGCGATTGAACTCATTGCTCCTAGTGTAGTATTAAGTATTCAATATCGCTCTCGAGTCTGGTTGTTTCCTCGAGGAGGTTAAAATCGGAAAAGTTTCTTGTGTCTTTAAGGGTGGTGATAAAAGTTATGTTAACAACTATTGACCAATTACAGTCATTCCTCTATTTTCAAGGGTTTAAAGAAGATTGTCCTCATGTGTAACAACACCTTCCTCGTAAACCTGAGATGCTTTCATGAAATCAATATCTGTTTTCCAAAGAGAGGTTCACGTCAACAACATTATTAACTCACTAGGTACTGATAATTAAGAAAACTGAAGAAAGTAAGCTCAACCTCAGAATATTCATTGAATACAGTAAAGAGTTTGATCGCTTAGCACATGGGCTGTTATTGGTCAAGCTGTTAATTTACTGCTTACGGTGTCCGCAACGTTGCGTTCTGTTTGTTTGTGATTTCTTTCTAAACGCCATCAGTGTGCTGCCGTCGCTCATAGTTAATCATCATACAGGTGAGTTACTTCCGGTTTGCCCTAAAGAAGTATTTTGATGCCTATTTTTTCTATAATTATATACACGCGATTGTGCAGAAAGGAACTAATGCACGCTATGTACTCTACGCAGATCATACGAGCATTTTTCTTTCCGGTAGAGATCTACACCAAGTAGTGAAAAATCCAGGAAAGAACTCTGAATGATTTCTGATAGGTCCGTTAGCAAAGTTTCTTTCTAAACGCCATCAGTGTGCTGCCGTCGCTCATAGTTAATTATCATACAGGTGAGTTACTTCCGGTTTGCCCTAAAGAAGTATTTTGATGCCTATTTTTTCTATAATTATATACACGCGATTGTGCAGAAAGGAACTAATGCACGCTATGTACTCTACGCAGATCATACGAGCATTTTTCTTTCCGGTAGAGATCTACACCAAGTAGTGAAAAATCCAGGAAAGAACTCTGAATAATTTCTGATAGGTCCGTTAGCAAAGTTTTAATAATCAGCAGCAATAAATCCGAGGCGATATCATTTATGGAAAAAGGCAAGCAGGCATACACAGACGAAAGGCTGCTCCTCTGAGGTGCACCCTTAATGATTGTTCAGAATTATAAAACTCTTTGCGTGTCTTTCGCTCTTGACATGTCATGGACACATTAATTTGAATGATTATCAAAGAAACATTCCTGAGGGGTTCGCGCACTGGCACGAATGTGTCGTTTTTTTCAGGTAGAGCTAAATTTCGAACATGTTCATTATTTTCTACTAATATAAATAACTCTTCGCTAACTGCGCCACGACCACACAAGCAAACATTCAAACCCTACTCTGCCCACTCTCTAAGCGGTAAACTATAATCAGAGTTTAAAGAATTTATGAGCTTAGTCTTCAGAACATCTACTTATTTTCTAATGAAAAGTTAAGGAGCCTCCTGAGAATTGCAGCGCAGTTAAAAAGACAATGCAGATTTTCACACCTGATACCCTGTCGGTATACTAATTACATGTGGCAGTGACTCACCTAGAACTTGCCATTTTGTAACCATAGCTACATTACGGTAGCATTATGAGCCTACAGAGTGACGGCACCGCCACTCTGTGGCTGCGCCGCCACGCTGTCACGTGGTCGGTCTTGTGGTACGGAGCAGCTGCCGGCGGCGCCGTGGCTGATCACGTGGTTGCACGTGGTTCGTCACCTGGGTGGTCCGGTGGCCAAGTTCTACTCGGCCAGCTGTAGCTATTGCGTCACTCCAGGCAGGTTTAACCAGAGCTAAACCACTGCCTATTTTTGTTGAATAAATCCCGGCATGAAATAATCGAATTCAGCACTTTTAACAGAAAACATATGTGCGAATATTTTTGCAAATGATACCAGTTTCTGCACAAATAATGTATAATTCAATTATCATTATTCATTTTTTTGTCATGCAGGCTTTCCTGTTAGCAATGTTACTCTCAAATGAATCTAGTGGGATTCCAAAGCAATATAATAGCTCGCATGTCAATGCACGCTACTTAGATGAAAGCACATTACCATGTGCAAAAATGTCTGCATATGTGTTCAATGCTTTGCACAGAATCTGTGTGCTGCCCTGCACGGACAACAGGCACCCTCTAGCTCTAGGTGGCAGTTTTCTCCTTATGACCCTCCAACTGCTGGTTGGAAACAAAGCACTGATTGATTGATTCAATGATTGATTGATTGATTGATTGATTGATTGATTGATTGATTGATTGATTGATTGATTGATTGATTGATTGATTGATTGATTGATCATTCGGTCGGTCGGTCGGTCGGTCGGTCGGTCGGTCGGTCGGTCGGTTGGTTGAAACGTATGGTAATAGTAGAGATTTTTGAGATTACTTAAAAACTCCAACAAAAACTGATGTCATGGTACTCTTAAACAACAAAAATAGCTGCTTTTTTAGTACGCTCTACCCCATCCATATCCACTGCATGCTGCCTCTTAATGTGTAAGAGCGCTTCAGATCAGCTAGGGGGTATCCTGTAAAGCGTGCTTTCTTTCTCGCTTTGCTGCTCAAGTCAAAACAAACAAGCTGTGCACTTCCCGACGGGGACATTTGCATCGTCCAGAAAATTATATGCATCTCATGTTATAGAGATATATTCGACCCCATCAACCTCCTACGTATTTTTTCCTCCCCTTTTCTCAGGAATGCTATACAAGACTAGGGCACACTTAACTCCAGCCGTCTGCTCCAACTTTAGTGCCACCTATGTTCACTCCTAATCTCTCGGTATCTCCTAGTGCTAGGAGAACACGAATGAGAAAACATTGGGAAGGTCCTTAACACAGTTTTTGAGGATGTAGGAGACTTCCCAGACAAAGTACATGTGTTCACAGGCAGCATGCAAATGATAATTCTTACTGCAATGAGTATTCAGAGCAGGCGCCACATAGAAAGTGCCGGAGGAAGAAACTTTTGATTTCTTGTCCGCCACACTCTGCGAACAACCGAAATAAAAATATGTTGCTGAACAGACTGGTAACAGCATGACATTGAAATAACTCTATTTAATGTCACATCGCCTACGTTTACTACATTACACCTCGTTTATAAAATGTGCGAAAGGAGTGATTAGAGTGACGTACAATCTCTCCTTGTGGATGTAAATACCGCGCCTTCCTATCTGAAAACGGCCATGAATATTGATGGCGCTTAAGCATTGCTGCGCACAAATTACTGTCAGGGAGCACGTTTTTTTAAGGTACACATGATCGCCTTATGTTGTTGCTGCGAATACCCAGCCGCGCTGTCAATCTCGGAGTATACTGAGTCGCCCGAGGTTTGTCACGGTCGTGTTGAATTGTCAGCATTGTTACTCGTCGTCTTTAAATCAACTGAGACTTTAACCTTTTTCTCTTCATTTCCATATTGTACATTGAACGCCGGCGGGCTATTACTGAAGTGCAGAATTTCTGGAATAATGTCGACTACCCCAACTCGTTTTGGGGAAGAAGATGAAGATTGGTTTTCAGGAATGGAAATGACGCAGTAACCGGCAGTGTCTTGGCCACTCCCCCGTAGTGGGTATGTGCCAGCTTTATTTGAGGCCAACAAACCAACGGTCCCACATATCCCTATGGACACTCTATCCGCGCCGTAACGGTATGGAGGAAGGTGGGAGTGAAAGAAGAAAGATTGAGGAGCTGTTGTGGAGGGCTCTGGAATAATTACACCACCAGGAGATATTTAACGTGAATTTTCGTGTTAGCAATTAGCACTCTCCAGATCAGTATAAATACAAAATCCTTCCTACTGCCCAGCGTACATTAGTTTAGTTTATGGGGGTTTAACGTCCCAAAGCTACTCATGCTATGAGAGACGCCATAGTGAAGGGCTTTAGAAATTTCGACCACCTGGGATTCTTTCACCTGCACTGACATCGCACAGTACACGGGCCTCTACAATTTTGCCTCCATTGAAATTGAACCACCACGGCCGGGATCGAACCCGCGTCTTTCGGGCCGCCAGCAGCTGAGCGCCGTAACCACTTAGCGCCCGCGGCGGGGTGCGTACATTAATCATCTCGAAAAACTAACCTGTGCAACCTCCATCTTACATCAAGCCTATTGGCATTTTCAAGAAGTTCTTTTCTGCGCACTGTCGCCATGTGGTATGTATTTAGAGTCAACGTCTTTTCCTGGTAGACATAGCATTGTTTACTGAAAGTATGCCAATCGTAATGTCTGAATTTGTATAAGGGAAACTCGGGTAAGCTCAGTTTAGTTCAGAGGAGTGTCGTGCAAGCTACAGACAATAAGAGCAGGCTCGGGTAAGTTAGTAAGAGCGTCGTACCAGCTGTAGCCAATGGGAGGGTCACTTAGGCCACACCTGGTATAGCAACAGCCCATGTAGAAATACAAATATATTGCTGCGACTGGGCTCGAGCCGAGGCAGCGCGAACAAATCTTCATCGCTGTCCACTGCAAGAGGGGACTATGCTATCACCGTAGCTGATCATGTTTTGTGTTGTTGTTGCCTCAAGAACGATGGCACATACCCACAGTGAGAGACTGGCCAGGGTTATAATGCATCACACTATCGCATTGTGCACTACACATCGTCGTCTTCATCAACTTCCATTTGTTGCGCGAATAGATCAGATTTAACCTCGTTCAGACTTGCCGACTTGCCGACGACCCAGCAAACCAACAAGGCTAATCACATGCTTTCGCAAGCCTAGTTGGTTTAGCTTCGTTAAAATCCTGACGCTTTTCTTCGTAAATATATTGCTTCCCTGCGTTGCCATAAATGACTCCAGGGCATCATAATAATAAATAAGAAGTAAAAATCCTGCGCGTTGTTCGATAACACTTCCTTTGGCAAGTTGTTCTCTAATCTTTTTATAGCTTCGACACTATCAGATATTCAACTCCAATTACGCGCTCTAAGCAAACCTTTCTTTGCGATTTCAGTTAATCGTACTCTTCGCCAACAATAAAGCCTGATGTAAAATACTTGTTGACGTTCTAGAACCGTAATGGTCCTAAAACACAATTCTTTTAGTTCTGGTTGAGAAAGATGGCCTATTGAAAAAATGAGGGCTATTCTTCTGACGCACCTCTAAAGACACCTTTTTTCTCTTAATAGAGTGGATCCTAGGAAACAAAGCCCAGCTCGGCTCTCCAGCTCCCGAGTCATAAAAGAGCTGCGGAAAGAGCCATCTTTTTTAAGGGTTGACAAATATGTCTGTGACCTCTTAGCACACATGTCGCCGATATTTTTCGATAATGTACGTACCGTGGCACACTCCATTATATCAGCGCGGGACGCTCGTTTTATATCTTTCCTTTTTTCTTTCCTGCTGCTATTTCGATTGTGCATAGCTGTCATCCACAACACGAACACGTTTCGGTATAGCCGGGTTCTTTCAAAAAGTGAACATCGCGTTTTTCATTTCTGCTTCTGGCTTTGGCTCCACCGAAGAGGCAGCACGCATAGTTTATCGATCTCTACTGGGAAAACAGAAGCTACTATCATAGATTACAGTAAACATGCTTTCCAAACATTACATATGCTGTAAGTTCCATTGGAGAGAAGTTACCCAGTGTATTAAACTGCTAGCTTTCCATATTTGGTCGGTGGTACTATCCCGAGCTCTTTTAAACACTTGCTTGGGTATTATAAAAAGAATAAGCTGTAGCTTTCAGCACGAGGTATGAACTTCAGTTCGTTGAACCACAATCCTTACAGCTAACCTCAAATTTTGTTCCCATCTTCTCCACAGCGTAAGCTTAAATTTAGTTGCTCTTAGTGCCTAGTTGTAACGAATATACTTTCATTTAGAAAGTCAAAGCCTCGAAGATTGTGTTTCTGCAATCAGCCGCACGTCTGGCTCAAAAGCGGGCTAGCAAAGCACCCACCTGCAGCTTCACATCGAGCGGAGAACATCGCGCGAACAATAATAAAAAGAAAGACCAGCGCGTAACAATCTGATTTGCTCTCCCTCCTTCCAGGCTTCTCCAAACCTAACTCCTCGGTTCGAAAATTGGTTTTCCTTCTCCCTTCGAAATTCGCGCGGGAAGTGTGGTCAGAAGTGAAGCCCTCCTGCCGCTCAGCGTGTAATCTCGCCAGTCAGACAAAGACATTCCTATGGCCGCCACAAGGCACGTGCCAGTACTCAACATATTCGCGTATGACTCACGTCGACCGAAACAACAAAGCCTGCGACTGGCGCCCCGCGTTACCGGTAAACGACTGTGTCTAAACGCAATCGTAATGCAACAGGGGTGCGTAGAAAAGGAGGCTTAGCGCGGGAGCGCGAGACACATACATAGCCCTGCTTTTTTACACTTCAGTCAATAGAAGAAAATAATGAGTGGGAAAGGGCGAGGAAAACTGTAAAGGTCGTTCGCAGTGACTCGGGGCACCGTTCGCAGCGTGCGGCGATTACGTCGTCTCCGGAGGACCGAGGTAAAACGGCGCAAACCCATCGAAAGGCGACGCCTGCAGAAGTGCGAGTTTTTGTGCGCAATGGAAGCCAAGCGCCTCTTCCTCTATAGACGCTATAATACGACGGCTGCTATCGGCTTACGCTTTTCACAGGAGCGCTGAGGCAGCCGCTTGGTGCGCGGAAATGCGAGTGGGTGTTATCTAACGCGTGCTTGCTCGCGGCTATTCTGTTGCAGCAAATGACACAGCGTCACCTCTTTGGAAAGCGGGCTGAATGCTTTCAAATGCGCCATCAGGTCTTTTATTCATGTAGCGTACACAACGGAACATTTCGCTAGCACATTTAGTTGTTATAACAGATGGTTTATTTTCTGGTGTGATTCGTTTCCCCATATTCATTGTTTGTTTATTTCGAGACCCTTTTGTGTTGACTCTGTGATAACGTGGCAGAGGTATCCACAGCAGAGTCAGTCATAGTGACACAGTTTTTTCTTTCATATGGTTTCGCAAGCGGGACAAAACTCCGGGTCCCGTCCACAAGTGTAACAGATGGCTCCCGTAGGCAGAGCTGGCTTCTTCAATTTCGCCGGGCGCAATCGAAGGATAGTACGTGACCGCTGGGCCTGGGCTAGAACTCGCGTTCATTGAGAGTCGACGCGGAAAAAGCAAAGTGCCTCGAACGAAAGAGTGAAAAAGATAATGAAAGAGAGAAGAAAAATGGAAGAAGCATTTCTTCTCGAAGATGCCACCCTTTAAAGATCGACATCGCCGCAGGCTTTATTGATCTAAATAGAGAAACCAAAGGAGAGTCACAATCTGGAATCAGTGTTTTTCTTGGATCCCAGCCGTCTTCGAACATTCCGCTAGCCGATGCGTTGCTTTCCGCTTTTCTTCTAATATTTTTATCGCATCGGACTTTTATTTACCGAGCGTAAAATTGGTGCAAGAGTACCTTCCACTTTGATGGCATTGCTTCGCGCCATGAAAGACCCCGGGGAATAACCCGTCTCGACACAGAGCTGCGGACTCAATGGTACGTCTACGAGTTTAATGCCTGCGGCTTCACCCCAAAAATGAGCGTACGCGTACGAGGTTGTGTCATGAACCATTGAGCATTCCAGGCAAACCCATTAAATGCCGGAGCAAAGCGAAATGTCCTGTTCATGTTGCGTAATGGGTAATGGTGAGGTAGACGCTTTCGTTTGCGCTTTCCTTAAGAGGACGCATTGTGACAATAAACATGTTATAATGGCCTTAGGTAACGGCAACTTTCGTGTCGTAGCTGCACTGCATGTTGAAATCACGATTTATTCTACAAGCCTTGAAGAAATAAAAGTTGGCGGTATTTCTTGTCTGCCTTTTACGTTGTACCTAGCACGGTGGGCCTCAATGCAATAGATTTGTTCATGTAGGAGTTGTCTTGCTGTAATTCAGCTCTAAAAAAAAACAAATAGAGTTAACAGGCATCGTCCAGCACTGCTTTTTGCCCGCATGTTGGCAACCATGAGAATAAACCTCATCATAGCCAAAATGAAGACGATTTTTTGTAACCTCACTTTTTAGCAGATTGTTTGTAACCACGAAACTCATATACCGTCTTTGGTAACTTTGTAGTGACCTGAAAAGAAGCCTGAGAGCGGTTTGGTTGATATCGGATTACAACACCTGCCTTTCTTGAAGGGACAAAGCGAAATCTGCAACCCCAAGTTCATTGACACTGGAAACCTCTGTTGTGAAGTTGAAACCACGGCCACAATTGACTTGAAAGTGCTATCCACTCGTGTAATAGCCAAGTATTCATCCACGTACAAAAATATGTGGACGACAAAATAATCTCATGTCCGGTCTGTGGCCGGGTCAACGAAGCTTAGATAAATACTGGCCAGAACAGATGCTACCCTCAAGAGAGTGCAAACACCGGATGCCTGAAGGAAAAATTTTTCTTTACTCTGTACTACAGCTGACGTTTTCAAATGAACTGTCTCTTCGAAAACACAGTTCTTGTCTTTTCTCGTGTACGGCCCGCCTATGTTTGAGCAGTCTAAGCACCATGAGTACTTACCAACTCCCCCAAGTTTTAGGTTTAATTACTATTTACGCTTCGTGTCGTGCAAAAGCCCTTGAAGCTAGCAACAGTGAGGTTAAAGATCTAGGGAAAGGGGGGTCAATTAAAAAAAAAAACAAAAAAAAACGGATCAGGCAAATGCGGCGTACACCGATATATTAACCTCGATGGGTTCAGCAACTTTCATGCATCTTTCCAAATCAAGTGAGATTTTCATTTGGTAGCTGTTTTCATTGCTGAAAAAAAAACACAGACCAGCTTCCCGCTCTCCTGCAATAGCAGCTACTGAAACTAAATACAAAGGTACAAATACTGGCTTCTTTTTTGTTTATATTTTGAACAGCGCACAGGATGCGGGCAAAGCCACTAGTCAAAACATATGGCTGTCACTTTCAACTTCTCTAAGTTCGGAAATTTACAAGGCGTTTCCCCTAAGACTTTACAAACCTTATAAAAATAGCCTTTCTGAGTTAGAAGACAGCTTTTTTTTGGCTTAGCATTGCATGTGGTGTACTACATTGGAATACAACTAAGACGTTCTAATTAACAGATCTATTAGCTGGTAATCGTTATTTTTTTTAAATGTTACTGTTAGTCTCCTTAATTATTGAGAGGCGTGTAGCCCACCGTAAGTAATATCCATATCCATTTTTAGAATTTCGAAAATGCTGTTATCCTCGGCACTGTGGCCCAAGAAACTTTGGCTATTTTGACGAGTTACGTGCACTAGGGAAATTGCTCTGGCAGCAAGTAACCTTCTCGAAAGCACAAGTATTTTGGCGCATTGTATCCAGAATTTGTTGGGCCAGAGTGCCGAATGTAACAACGTTTTCGGAATTCTAAAAATCGATATGAATATCACTCACGGTGCGCTACACGCTTCCCAATAAGTTAGAAGTCTAACAGAGACAGTTAAAAAGTTAAATATTCAATATGAATAGCCAGCGTGAAAGCTAGCACTCAGCTGTATTCTGATGTATTACGCCGCTGACAATGCTAAGCGAAAAAAAAACGCTCTTCCAATGCAGAAATCGTAATTTTAAAATTGTGTCAGATCTTAGATGAAACACCCTGTATACATGACTTTATCGGAAAAGAAAAAAATATGTTCGTGCTCAAGCAAAAAATAAACTTAAGCTAATTGCCTTTTCCTCGCCTTGCCAATTAGGTAAGTTGCTTCCCCGATAATCCAATGGAAGGGGTGCAAACGCCGATGCCACCCAGAGCACTGATCCGTTGTTGTTAAATGATTTCCTTTGCGGTACGGACCCTGCTTTTTCTGTATATTTGCAGTCTTTCTTGAGTTTGTTTTTGTTTTCGAAGACATTAAGTGGAAGAATGCGGTCCTTACAATTAATCCTATCATTTTTGTGTTGCCTTGATCTGTCGTAAGGTAACGCCGTTTTCGTTCAACTAACAATTTTTCACAAGATACTGGACATGGGTTGCTCAGTGTTTGCTTAAGCGGGAACAGAAATGGGAATGCGGTCGTGGCATTATCAGCTCAAAAATGAAGAAAAAGGCACTAGTCATTCTCTGCATGCATGCATTGTCCCACAACCTGAAGATGACAGCGCAACTATCAATTGCCCTAAATGTCTTTTCCGCATAGCACATGCTTTCCGTCCTTAGCCGCATTAGGAGTCCTATAACAAAGCCATGTGGTTGATGTGAGGTTATACTCCGTAATAGATTCGCAAATTGCAGCGATGGGCCGGGGGTTTACTAGCTTCCTCTGTCTTGTGGCAAAGTGTAAACGAATTTCTATGCAAGAAAGACGAGGACAAAAGAGACGAAGTGTACAGGACACGGCGCTACTAACAGGTACTGACGCTAAAAATAAAAGTTAATAGTAGAGCTTTGCCCTGTTCTCTTTGTTTCTTGTTTCGTTGTATTTTCGCACTAGAAATTCGCTAGGTATGTGCCAACTAGCCTGAAAATATGTTATTGCATGAAAATTGTATCTGGGACAACAGGGTGTTACCTGAATTATGGATCAAGAAAGCACTAAAATGATATTGGAATGCAATGTACCGGCACAAGGGAAATATATGCACTGAAAGAGAGTGGCAAAAGCACAGCCAAAACAGCTCGGGAAAGCGGCGTCCAGCCCAATAAGCCTTCCCCACGCAGAGTAGCATGCCAGCCACTTTTAAACGTCGGCTAAATTCTCTGCTTTTTAATTAAAAAGTTTCTCTCTCTTTCTTCCTATCTCTCTTTCTCTCTCTCTCAAGCAGCCTTTTCCTCCTCTCCTTTCTCCAAGTCTACGGCAGGGACACAACCGGCGTCGGCAAAAGCACCGTCTTGTCGCTGAGGTCAACACATATCAGGGGCGTGCAGTGGCTTGAGCGAAATCGCATGAACGACATCACTCACAGCGCCAGTGAATATGGCCCCTGAAGAGACGGGAGTAATTTCCTAATTAATGTCGGTCACCGGACGTAGGACTCTAAAAGGGCCGCTTTATTGCGGCAGCTGCTTCTCAGACATTCAAACGCGGTCAGTGGAACACCACATGAGGACGAGGAACAGCGGTGAGAAAACATGCCTAGCTATTCCTGGCCAAAAGCATTTTTGAACGCAAACTATTTATGAATGCAATATTTTCATAAAATGTAAGCTTTCACTGTAAGAATCAACACATCAGCAGATCACCGGACAGCATTCTTATATCTTTTTTTCTGTTAACATTCTTGCTATCGTCAGAAGCGTTCCAAACTGTTTTTTTTTTTTTTTTACGGGAGACTTAACTGTTCGATGCGACTGATGGAAATACTTTTTGCTACATATCATAAAAATGGACCATTCCTTCAATATTGTCGCAAAAGTATCTTAAAATTTTTCAATTTTCAAATTTTTTCTTTGAAATTGCCAGATATGTGACCGCCCCATGACGGTGGTTGTAAATGGCCTTCCGCCTGATTTCAGATACGAAGAGACAAGAGTGGGCAACGTGGTGCACCTTGTCGCCTCGTGCAGTGGAATCCTGTGCGTTCTATTTAGTCGAACTGATAGCGGGCTGTAAGAGTGTGCCCAGAGGCGTGTGAGGGATCCTGCTGAACAAGTTATAGAAAGCACAAAAGCCTGAGGTGTGATGGCAGCAAAAATTTTAAGCCAATGTAACATACCGTAAACATCGCCCCAATCTCGATGGTCGGGAGAGGCGTTGTTATAACCCTGCTTTCACCATCCGTGCCTTACTGCCCGAAGGCCTGAATTAGCCGACGGCGGAGAAAGCCAAAGGGACCACCACCTACGCAGAAACCCCCTTGTGTGTAGTGCCAGGGGTGTCTCGGCTCTTTGGGAGGGCGACAAAGTAACCATGAGAGCTGGTTTCCAGGCAAGGCTAGTCAACGGACAGCGCACGCCAGGACGCGCAATGGCACAGGTGGAAGAGACCCGTTACCTCCACGCTCTTCAGGAGCCTACTGAGGACCGATGTTTGTACAGCTATACCACTGCGGCGGACCACCCATGCTTTTGCTACGATACCCTCCGTACCTGCGCCCTTGGAGGCTCGAGGCGGCTCCAAGAACAGGCCAGTGCTCGCATAGGGTTAACGCTAGGCTTTCGCTCGGAACAATTTTCACTGTGACTGATTGCAAGATGGTTGAAGAAAACAAGAAATAGAAATACCCACGGCCACAAGACTTGAGACCACCTTCCTTTAAGGACTCTACCTTAAAGCAGCGCCCATGAAGAAACGTGTTCTTATTGGCGAGAAAATTCGGGAACTTGAGAAAAAAAAATTGGCGGTGGTTTAGCTCTGGTTAAACTTGGAGTGACGCGATAGCTACAGCTGGGCGAGTCTAACTTGCTCAGTTGAATTGAAAAGTCAGCCTTTCGCCGCTCCGTTTCTCTGAGCGTTCCTTCGTCTTCGTTCCACTTAACACGGCACATGCACACGGCTGCTGCAGCTCGGTTTCGCCAGCAGCAGCAGCTGCTCCGCACCACGTGACCAACCATGTGTCTGACCAGGTGATCAACCACGCCACGAACCACGTGACCAGCTACGGCACCGCGCCGCCGGCAGCTGCTCCACACCACGTGACCAACCACGTGACCACGTGGCGGTGGCGGCGCCGCCATGCTGAAGGCTCGAAATGCTACCGTAATTTAGCTATCGCTACAAAACTGCGTTGAAGAGCGCCTAACTGATCTCTTAGTCTTGTTCAACCTATCGTCGTCTTTTACGCTGTACCGTAAGTTTCAATACTGCAAGATGTAAAATAGTTCGAAGGTATTTGTCTTAAATATCTTCATGCTCCTCCCTGTCTTCTCTTCATTTCTCCTGTGGGGGAAAAAACATTCTGAACCTGAGCCACAGCACCACACATAGAAATCATATCTGGATGTGCTCAGTTAAAGCCTTCCGCAAGGCCATTAGTATGAAAATGGTAGGCTGTTAATGGTTTGAGCTGGGTAGCAGGATGTGGAAGGATGTCGTCGACGACTTTCGACGAGGAGTAGTGGTCGCGGTGCGCCGTAGTGTAGGATGACATCGCACAGCACAATTTCCGCAAAATTTGTTGGTAACGGCCGCGTGGTGGCTTGACTACTCGCATAGTCAGTGAGAGCAGCAATCCACTTATTTACTGATTGAGTCATCGCTAAAGGGCCAAGAAGGACAACACTAACCCGATAGAAAGTAGCAAGAGGAATCTCAACGTTCTGCAGGTGGCCAGTAGGAAATACTGACGACTTTTTCCGCCGTTGAACCAGGCCGCATGCGGTGTCATAGGGACGGACAGTGCGGTGCAATCCTGGCCAAAAGAAACGGCTGCGAACCAGTCATATGTCTAGGACACATGAGACGTTCATAAGATGGCAGGTCGTAAAGTTCTGACAAGTAAATATGAGTATTTTAGTCGGCAATGGACACAAGAGCAGTCCACATTCGAACAGCGGCAGAAGACCATACATTCGGCACATGCACTACTGCTGAGGGGGCAGGCGTGAGCACTTTACGCAAGCGCCGACGACGTCTGAAACACACACACATTCGCGCTCACGCACATACGCACCCACACCTGCGCTCCGGTTTCAATCAAGGCGTTGACACGCCCACCGTCTACGTGCAAGTCGATCAAGTTGCTCAAGAAGTACTTTGATTTGGGCTAGTTGGTTCATATCTTGAAAGAAGTTAGGACGGCGCTAAAACGACAAAGACAAAGAGCGCCGTCCTAACTTCTTTCAAGATCAAGTTGCGTCGGACTACAAAAGGAGGATATTCGGGCCGAGTTGTGAGAGAAGCATCACCGCCAGACGCTGCATCCTCTTGTTTTCCTATCGGGAGTGAAGTCCATAAGGAGCAGGAGAAGAGTTCCGGCGTGGAAGCAGCGAAGGAGAATGGCTTTGCGTCGAAGGGGAGCGGCTTCAGGAAGGAGCTGGGGCGTTGGTGGTGGAAGAGCGGGGCCACGCCACTAGAAATGGCGAAAGTCAGCAGCGGTCGGCATGCGGTGGCAGGAGGACGACCCAGAACAGCGACGGTATCGCGAAATGTGCCCAACACGCAGCACTGCAAACAGATTGGCCTGTAGTCTGATCTCCATTAGTCATCCGGATTGCAACTTCGAGGCACGCTAGAAGGCATTACAAGGTGGAGTACACATGGAGCGGGATGTATTACTGGAGACAAAAGTTTCCGGAATGCGAGTTCTAGGAAAAACGTCTATTGCAGCTCCACGTCGCTACCCAGTCGCCTGATATGGTAGGAAGGCATCAAAGCCCTAAATGCTCCATCATGTCTTCGCAATATCAGGCAACTGGGTAGCGAGCTGCAATAAACGTTTTTCCTAGGACTCGCATCCCGGAAACTTTTGTCCTCGGTAAACATCTCGCTCCACGCGTATTAAGGAGGAACCGTACTAAAAGAAAAAAAATCATTGAAGGAGGGCGCATCACTACTTTTAGTAACCTCTGCGTCCGCACCGGTTCCCTTGCATTATCAGGCAAGGAACTTGTGCATTTGACAAGGCGAGCGAGAGGTGATTAGTGTGAGTTTTCATTCCTTCTTGTGCATTCTTTTTTCAACTTCCGCGCTTTACATTATATTTATATACTATCCTATATATATAGATATACACTTACGAAGGGAGCCAACAGTCACCGAAACCAAGGTGCATAGGGGAATGTTTACTTTTTTTTAATGTGTAATGCTGATCAGTGGGATAATAATACTTCAATTAATCTATCGCTTGAAGCAAATTACTTATAAAGCAGCAGAAAAAACAACCATGCCGCCGGTGGGATCCGACCCCACGACCACCGAATATCGCGTCCGGTGCTCTACCAACTAAGCTACGGTTATGGCTGTCCAATGTCCTGCTCTCGTGGGTATTTGTGTTTATTGGGTGTAAGCGAACCTTGAGAGTGCTCACCAGCGCCACCCTCGTCCATAGCGGCGGACGTAGCATGTCCTGTATTACCGCAAGTGTGACGTGGAACGTCATCTAACGGCGAGGGGGAAACTGTACGAGAGCCCTCTTATGCTACCTATGGCATCAAGACTGCCAGAACCGAGACCCTCGTAAAGCTATTCGCAGACAATGTTAAGGAAATGAGGGGCTCGTTTGATAAACTTATGAAAGGAGCCAACAGTGACCAAAACCAAGGTGCATAGGGGAATGTTTAATTTTTTTTAGATGTTTAGTGCTGATCAGTGGGATAATAATACTTCAATTAATCTATCGCTTAAAGAAAATTACTTATAAAACAGCAGAAAAATCAACCATGCCGCCGGTGAGATCCGAACCCACGACCTCCGAATATCGCTGTTCGTTGCTCTACCAACTGAGCTACGGCGAGTTTATCAAACGAGCCCCTCATTTCTTCAACTTTGTCTGCTATATATATATATATATATATATATATATATATATATATATATATATATATATATATATATATATATATATATATATATATATATATATATTCTTTGAATTTTATAGGTTTATATGCATATAAATTTTTTATATAAACGTTGTTGAAATTCAGCGCTATGTATTTTAATTTTTGCTATCTTTGGGCTTCCTTAGCGCTGTTTTAAGCTATTCTCACGTAGCGGTGACGGCACTTAATTAATTAATCCTCAATTTAAAGATAATTTGGTTTATGGGGGTTTAACGTCCCAAAGCAACTCAGGCTATGAGGGACGCCGTAGTGAAGGACTCCGGAAATTTCGACCACCTGGGGTTCTTTAACGTGCACTGACATCGCACAGTACACGAGCCTCTAGAATGTCGCCTCCATCGAAATTCGACCGCCGCTGCCGGGATCGAAACCGCGTCTTTCGGGCCAGCAGCCGAGCGTCATAACCACTGAGCCACCGCGGCGGCAATTTAAAGATGATAGCGAACTTTGGAGATACGGCGTGCAAAGTTGCTACAACAGTTTATAACAACCTAGAATTGGATCCGCCTGCATTCGATCAATCGAGTTAAATATGGTCGCGTCTTGCATCACAAACAAAGCAATAAAGTCGCCTGTCGGCACGTTAGAAGAATGGACCAACAAACAGTACAAAGATTCGCTGCAATATGGACGACCAAATACCTCGTACTTGTAATCTCCGAAGTGGCAGCAATTAGACATTAATATTTAGCTGTAAGCTACCTTGTATTGCTTTCTCAAAAGAATTAGAGAAGCTGCTAAAGTTGAAACCCCTTTTCTAAAACGGGTTTCAACTTTGCTGCATCATCCAGTACCCCTGTCAAGCACGCAAACTGCACTTACGAAGAGTGTCACTTGGTAAAAGAGCCGTCTTGCACAGCTAAACGGCTTAATACCAATGCACTCGCCGAAGTGCGCACTCAGGTTAAAGTGCGCTCACAGAACACACTATCAGGACCGAGTGAGTAGCCTCGCCTGCAGCGACTTCGAACACGCAATATGTATAGTGCATAAAAATTACGCAAAAATTTATTTTACTTCTTATAACACTGCTTTTAAAAAACGTTGCGGAGCAACAAAACAATGAAACTAGACCAGATGCGACTCCGCTAGTCGCCGCCATCTTGTTTGGCGTTAAAATTCTGGATATCCTAGGCTGGTCTCAGCTTTTCTTTTATTCATATCTTTTTCACCGTTAATAGTTGTTGGAGATCATTTTATTTGTGCTGTCACATCAAACAATCCATTTTAAAATTGCTTTTTCTACTTAATCGACAACTTCAAAAATTTCGCACATTTTCTCTCATCATTTCTTTTCACCACGAGTGGACTTCACTTTCCCATTTAGCACCGTGCAGCCCCAAGTGTCACCCAAGATGCTTAATCACGCTCCTCTTTAATGCACTAAATTTCCACGCTTGACAGGGGTATAAGCCTCTTGAGTTGTCTTAGAAAGAAAGATATTGCTTTCTGAAATGCGTAATTTTCAGCGTTTCTTCGTGATTGCACGAGATGTGGGCTCATGTCCTGAAGAACTGAAGGACCCGGGTAACCAGTGCTGAAGTGCAACTTTAATTTCGCGCGGGTGATGAAAAAGTGCCCATATCTTAATTATATTTAAATTTCCATTCTTTACAACTCTTGATCACTTAAGCTTCAAGCGTACGCCTTGAAGAAGAGCCGAGCTCAGGCGTTGGGGTACACGAGTGAATGATTTCTGACACTGCCGTTTCTCACTGTCAGCAATTTTCTGCCCACCAGCACGCCGAAGCAATGGTCTTTCATGAATCGCTAAAAGGTGATAATATCTCTCAAAGCTAGGATTAGTGCCGGCGATGGTGAGCCCTTCTTCTTAGTCAACAGATGCTGCTCAATTGTATCCTTCGTTATCTCGGATCGTGTCCTTCTTGCCCGAACCTCCGCTTAGGAGCTGGGTTTCTGTGCCCGGACTCCGACTGCTCCAAGCTCTGCGAATCCTCGAGGCCACACTCTTATCTTGCCCCTTAATCAGTCGAAGCCAGGCGATGAGCCCATCTTGCGACTTCTAGCAGCGAACGAGGAGGCCTAATTTTAACCTGCTGTGTCTCATTCAAGCAGACTGAATCCCTGCTTTAAACGTTTAATGGCCGGATGACACGAGCACTGCGCAACTGGCTGAACTGTTTAGAAATGAGGGGACAGGTGGCATTAAGTTTTGTTTACGACAATGCGATCGAACTTTCCGGATTCCAGACGTGCGCATTAAATCTGGCGAATGTGGGCACTACTTTAAGAATGGACTTAAAGGTTCAACGCAATCTGCGAGAGAGGTGCGTAAGTAGCGGGTAACGCGTTCCTTATCTTCTATAACCAGCCGCACTGTGTCTTAGCTTTGGATCTATAACTTTTAATGTTAACGTAGCTGCAATGCTCTAATGAGATAGCTGCAACGTAACTGCAATGCAAAGCTTAACAAAACTGGTCTTAGTGGGGAAAGAAAAAAGGTAGAGAAATTTTTTAATGTTTCAGTTGAAATGTTCAAGTAATCAGGGTTCCGTTACGCCAGACTTTACTCTATGACGACGCAAGAAGACTTTGCTGCTTAACGACGCAATAACAGCTGTTCGAAGTCTTCACAAGTGAAAATATTCGTTAAAAACAAAGTTGTTAAACGTGCATTTTATGCCGAACGTTTCCGTAGCTATAAGAACGCCACAACGCACCGCCTGATCAGATCAAACAACTTTGAATGCAACGCATAGTGGTTTCTTCATTCCGCATGTAATCCGAAGTCCTAGGGCAAGAGCATTCGTTGACTGAATGACTGAATGATTGGAATACGCAACGCGCATTAAGACGAGGGACAAATCAGCTGCGTAGCTCTCATTGTGTAAACTGAAGCCTCCTTGTCCTCGCTAAACAGGAGGGCAGCGGTAGCAGGTTTGGGGCACTCAACGAAGCAGTCACCGCGCCATCTATGTTGAGTAGGTTGCCTTATGAAGGAATGAAGGGGCAGCAAAAAGGAAGAATTCCTAGCTTTTACAAGGTACTTCCGACACGTATCTTTAAATAAGCGTAAATCGTTATTCGCGGTAACAGTGCACTTACCAAGGTCTCCGGAAATGCCGGAACAACCAGCTAGGCCCGAGCGGTGGCCTAGTGGTTGAGCATCCTCCTCGCATGCGGGAGGTGCGGGGCTCGATCCCCATTGACGCCGGGTACCCCCTGGTGATAGAATGGGTGCAAGCTTCCCCTGGCCTGGCGCTCGGTTTACTCAGGGTGAAATGATTTGCAAGTGGGCGTTTGGCCCACCTTGAGGAAACGAAAATAACTTGTGTCATGGCCCTCTTTGGCCGCAGATGCTCCTGAAGCATAAAAATTCTCTATCATCATCATCAACAGCCAGCGGTTTCGACACCGAACCTGACACGACCTAAATTTTTACAATTTACCAGCAATATGGAATCAGAAATAAGAGTGTCTTCTGTTTCAAGCAGGGCAAAAAAAAAGCACGATTCCATTCGCACCACGTTCACAGTAACTAAACGAGAGTTGCTGGGATTTAGGAAGTGTTCTGACCTTGACACACCCTGCCCGGCTGCGCCATTTGCCTGAGTACCCTTGCAGCACACGCGGCGTTTGCGCCAGGGACAACAAATTTGCGGCAGCGCCGATATTATTTTTTAAAATTTTGTTACGTGACTTCGCACGTTGCACTCCTCGTGCCGCCTAACGAAACCAGGATTTTAGAAAGGAGATAAATATTCAGCACTTTTGGTTATTCATTTTTGCTCTAGTCTTTACTTTCTTCTACAAAGATTGTAGTGCCGTAGCACTACTACGCGTATTTTTGTGATTTCAGGCATCCGTACGTACTGTACGTGCCTGAAGCCGGCTTTTTGGGCAATCCACCTTCCTGGGCGAATGACTTCAAACCCAGCCCTTCGCCTGGTTAAGCTGGGAGAAGGCCTTAGATGTAAATGTCTTCAAGGTAACTGTCTTTGTTGTAAGGGCATTTAGCTGATAGGCCTTCGGTGTAAAGGCCTTGTGGTAAAGACATTTAGGATGAAAACCTTACTCGTCAATGGCTACCGGGAAAAGGTCTTGGCCAAAGTTACTTACGGTAAACACATTTAAGTCAAATGTCTTCGCCAAAGTTATTTTCGGTAAAGACATTTAAGTCAAATGTCTTTACCAAGTAAGGAACTTAAGGGCCCACCATCTAGTGCTACTGCACGATATTCCGCTCTTCGCCATGCCAAACCGTGTGCTCTTTTTATTCTCATTACCTGATTTCACATTTTCTCACTTATATGCACAATTCTTATGTTTGCATAGACAGTTTTTTTCACACTGGTGAAAGGTATGACGGGTATCTGTCTCCCGTGATAATTCTTGGCTTCGTCAACTTTTTGTCCAAGCTGTCTCGTGTGCTTCAGGCACATTGGTTTGAGTAAATATTGGTTTTGTAATTGTGATTTCTAAGAATATTTCATCACAATGTGGCTGAACTGCGCAACATACCGCGACTGAGCGCATGAGCTGCACTACTTATGGAAATGTGCTTACAGCTGCTGCCTCTTGAATTCCACACTCTTTATAATTATAAACGCATACACCAAACCTCTCTTCTGTAGGTATTACAACCCTTAGGAGATAAAACATCTGCCCGCTGCAAATTGAACACGACCCCGAAATTCATAACGGTGTGAAGCCCGTTATTACATTCTCTCTGTCGCCGCCATAAATAAAGCTTGTTATTCCCAAAGAAATGCTGGGACACCTTGCCTTGAGTGCTTATATGCCAATTTTCCCGTCACGTTTGTTTAGCACGTATCTTTCCTCGCATGCAATCTAAGAAGGTCACAGTCGCGAAGATAACGACGACGTACTGGCCATCCAAGTATGTTTGTTTGAAACAGGCTCTTAACAGTTTTGATCATTTTTTCTATCACGTTCGTTCAACCAAGCCAGCTCAGCTCGCTTGCTAATCTGCAGCTTATAGCAAGGCCCGCGTTTGTACTACTCAAATTGTAATCATGAAAATCAACAAGCATGCATTAAAACGAAGTCCTGACACAGTAAAGCTGCTTGAAGCGCCGGGCGTTAATGCTTTTCACTTTTGTGTAGGAACAGAAAAGGAGGAAAAATCAAACGAATCAGCGGGTAAAGAAAGATAAACGTTGGGAAACACTCGATGTCCCTTCGTTAGCGACCACTTCAAACATTCGTTTTTTTTTTCAGGTTTGTTTTTGTAACCTGTCACCAAGGAAACTGTATTTTTAAGCTTGTAGTTTATGATGCATCGGCTGGCAGGGTGAGAACAACAACAAAAAAAAGCCTTTTAACAGAGACACGTTCCGAAGTGCTCCGGTCCCGCTTCGCTTTCACGTGAGTCGAAAACAAGTCTCTTGAAACCAGAAACGCTGCGGTGCCGGGCACGAAATTTGAAGGCTGACTAATTGCTTCTCTGTGTCACGCTTACGGCTAAGTTGTTAGGGCTGCAACGTGTTTAAAACTGCAGCTGCTTTTAATCCCCGCTAGCGCAATACACCTTTTACTTGCTGACCTAGGCGGCGCTTCCGCTGCTGTACATTTGTCGCAAAGCTGAACAAGAGGCGTTTGCGTCACGAGCCAGACAGTGTTAACAAGTCAGCGAACGCTGTCGAGATCGCACTTGAAATGGTTTTTCTTTCAACTCCATGAAAAGGTATAACGTGAAGAAAAGCGCAGGCGAGGGACGCGACATGGTGCGGGGTAACACGAGAAGTTTATATCGGCCATTGCCATTTTTTACTCCGTTCGCTTTTTCTTGTTCTTAATTTTGCTTTTCCTTCGTTCCAGGCCCTTGGCATCACCAGCGCACTCAATTATTTGAGCAGCGGTGCCGATGGTTGCAGCAGCAGGGATTTGTTAATCACGTCAGCAATACTTTAGCTGCTCCTTCAATGACAGGGAATCAACCATGCTCCCCCCTCCCCTCTTTTTCCTAACTCGTCCTTCCTCCTCTCTTTCTCTCTGTCTACTTGAAATGTAAAAGAAGGCGTCACCCGAACGAAGACAGCGTCTGTTCCTAATCGTTGTTAGTGGACGCGCAGGCCTCTTAACGCCCCACTTTTTATTCAAATCACGTCACTTAGAACAATTTTCTGCCCGCGCACGTCCCACGCACATTCCATCGCCTGTTCTCTTTGTTTTCTCTTTATTATTTTCACCTCTGTCTTTCGCAACCTCCTCTGCTTCGTTTTCTAGGCAATCTTATCTTCGCTCCTATGGCGCTCAGTACAGCTTTTCTTTTGTGCTGTAGTCGCGCCTCAGGACTTGAGGCTGATGCCCTTCTGTCCGCCTGCAGTGGACGCCGTAACCCTTTCCGGGCATGTTTCAATCAGGCGCGTTGTCGCCAGCGCCTTGCACAGCGAGTCTCATAGATAGGCCACTGGATTAGAAGCAACCAGGCGTGTTCATTATGCGAAGCAGCTAGCGTGCCCTTAGAACAGCGACCGGGGAGCCGCGCACAGACGTCGATGTTGTCATTGTATCGTCCTATCCATTGGACCGTGAGAGCGTATATATATATATATATATATATATATATATATATATATATATATATATATATATATATATATATATATATATATATCATCCTGACTACACCCAATGCAGAGCAAAGGCCTCTCTCATGTGTCTCCAATTAATCTTGTCTTTTGCCAGCTGCGCCCGCACTATGCCTGCAAACTTCTTAATCTCATCCGCCCACCTAACCTTCTGCCACCCTCTTGCCTTCTCTTGGAATCCACTCCGTTATCCTTAAGGACCAGCGTGTATCTTGCTCTCGCATTACATGCCCTGCCCAAGTCCTTTTCTTCCTCTTTATTTCGACTAGGATGTTATTAACCCACATTTGTTTCCTCACCCACTCTGCCCGCTTCCGGTCTCTTACCGTTACACCTATCATTTTTATTTCCAAGGCTCGGTGCGTTATCCTTAACTAAAGCTGAACCCTTTTCGTTACCCTCCGCGTTAAATATAATGCATGGCCCTCTATTCCCCTTTTATCAAGCTTTTATGTGGTTCATTCTCTTCGTTCGTTCTTGATACAATCAGTGACCAAAGTGTGCCTCTTCCTTCATTTTGCTTCCGCTCGCGCCGTCGGCGTGTGACCTCTTGCGGCCGCTGCAGTCTGGAGCATACAAGACGCCTCCCTTGCCCGCCCTACAGCTAGTGAGCTGTTTCTACTCATTCACGCGCCAGCTCCTCGAGATAACCAGAAAGGGTGGAAAAAAGTACATGCCTGGCGCTCGGCTGCCTAATCCGCACGCGTTACGCAGCATGGCTTTCTCCTTAATAAATATGGTGGACGAGGGCGTCAACACCAAAGTATGTGGAAGCGAGGTGGCCGGAGAGTGTACCATGAATGTGCGCGCTTGAGGAAAAGAGGGTGCGGGAATGGTGCGGCTTCGTGAACACCAAGTTACTCGCTTGCGTCAATGTTCGGCTGTTTACCCAATTCTATTAGTTCCTTCTTATTATTCTTCTTCGCTTGACTTTCCTTTCAGCCACAGTCGTATCTATATGTTTTGCATGGGCGCCACGTGCACCAATAATCAACTTGTGCATATCTAGGCGTCTCTCAAATGAAAAAAAAAAACATCTTGATCTTTACGTAATCTGAGTAATTGGCATGATTGGAGCGCGAAGACACCGAGCCGATCGCCAATTTGCCTAAAATGCGCGTGGCTATATCCACGCCATTCTTCGTTAATTTTCGGCCAGCCTGGCCTTCCTATACGATGCGTGTCTTATTGACGTCTCTGTTTTGCACAGGCTTCTTCGGTGCGCGTGTCTGTTTTTATCTCTTTGTGAGCTTACTTTGTGGCTAGATTAAGGGGAAGGGGTAAGGTTATGTTCGCGTCCTGTGAGTTTAGGTTATCTATTGTCAACCGTGGGCGTGGAGAGATAAAGCTTCGGGTCCTGTTGCACGTACACCAATCAGGTATTGTTACGAACAAATGTTATGTCCCATTTGTAAAGTGACCTTATTCAATATGCCTCGGTGAATTTCAGATTGAGACACACATAATTTTTTTTTTTTTTTGCTTTGTGGCTAGGCTTTCTCTCTTTATCACTATAAGTCGTTTTGAGAAAAGGGCGCTTGCACTGGTCCGAGCCAGCTTTTTTTTCGTAGTTTACTGATATTGCCCCAAAATTGCGGCACGCCGATGAGGCGGATGTTAACAACTTGAAGACAGAAAATGGGGCTTGAGCGTGAAAGAAATTGCACCGAAGTGGATGGAATTCGGAGCAAAAGGGGGAGGGGGGGGGGGGGGGGGGGGATTGGCAGGGGACGAGGAGCTCTAGCCGGTTTTGGTGTGTCTAAAATTAAACGGCGGCGATAGCTGTGTTTATTTCTTTTGTGCCAGAAATCGATTTTTAGGCACCGCATCCGTTTCCTCTTCCCTCTGTATTTACTTCTTCGACTCGTACCGCATTTCATTTTCTTTTCCTCGAACTGTTGTATAGTATGAATATGAATTCGTTCACCCCGATCAAATCTCCCCGTCTTCATTTCCCCTTTCAGGTCGATGTGTCACGCAGACGGGGCCGAAGAAGATGTCTCTCGAATGATAATATTCCTGGCGGTATAATATTCCTGGCGGTGGGGCGACAGGAGCGGTGAACACCGAATGATTGATGAAAGCCTTGCAGAATAATTTCGTTTTTCCGTGCTTGCGGCGCCAAGGTGATGTGTTTATGTCCACCTGATGCGGTGTTTGATGTTAGCTACCTGACGTGCCCACCGTATTGAACAATCGAGCGTACCTGATCACACTCAGAAAAACGAATTATTCCAGCTTCAGTTGTTGCACTGCAGTATTACAGTCGGCCAGTCTGCCACGACATAGTGCGGAATAATACAACCTAGAGTCGAACCTGTGGAGTGGTAAGCTTAAAATTGAAAGAAAAGACGTTTCAGGCCGACTCGTTTATTTCCGTGCACGCTTAGAAGCGGGAAAAAAAATGTACGCAGAAATTCATGCACGAGACCAAGGTAGCGAGCGCGAACTTCACACGAGATGGTCCGGACCATACGTTTCTCGCACGTTTACTGATGAAAACTCAATGCACTCTCATTCTTTCCTCCTTGCACATTTCTGATTTTTTTTCTGTGTTTGCAGTGCAGCTGTCTTTTTCCTTTTTTGTATTTGTTTCTTGTTTAAGCAGAGATTTGACTGAGGTTGATAGCACAATGGGAACAAAGAAAGAGACAAAGAAAAGTGATAGCCAGAGCGAGCGCTTGTCAAAAATGAGCGATGCGGTACAGCGTGGCCAAACGTGGGTCGGCCGCCGCGCTGCGTGAGGGCCCCTGGCAAAGAAGAGAGCGCAAACTTTGCTCGGAGCTCGCGTAAGACAGCACGCTAACGCACAGCGGCGGCGATTTCTCGCGCGGCGAGCATATACATCACGCGACTTGGCTTGCGTAGGGACCCTTAAACGAATGAGCAGAGTTTCACGCTAGTGCTATCTCCATACTCTTTTTATCTAGCTTTTTAAAAATCGTTTTCCTCGTCCTTCTTCCCTCGCTTACCCGAACGTCGCCATTTTAGCCCTTTACTTTCATTCTCTTGCCAGCCCTCCATGCTATACTTTCTTTTATGCCAGCTCGGTCGCATACTGTCTTGTGTACTTAACGGCCACCCCTCCCCACAGCCAGACCCGCTGTGTCTAATAACAGCAAAGGGCACGAAGATGTGAGCTGGTATCGCTGGCTCAGAGCAGCTCTTCTTCCCTGTCCGCCTGGAAGCGACGCCAGCAGTGCGCTGTGCGAGGAACATTCGCCCGGGCAATATTTCTCTTGCCCCACGCACGTCACGAGCAGCTGTAGAGGGAGGCTCCTAAGTCGTGCAAGCCTGATATGCGTGAAATAATTATTTAAAGAGAACCGGACTTGTTTATTTTGTGTTCGGTTTCTTGCTGTGGTGTACACTGTCATTAAGCGTTTGTCCCCCTAAACCTTTTCGCCTTTAGGGAGCGAGGGTGTTTTTACAGGATATACAGGAAACAGTTCGAATGAAAACGAGTCTAAGACACTTTTTTGCGCTTCCGTTCATGTTACTTTTTGGATGCACACGCATAGGTGCAAAAGAACTGACGAACGTAGCATTCATGTGCGCTAACATAAACAGAAAAATTTGCGGCACAATCAAAACATAAAATAGGGATTAAAAAGCGACAAGATGGTTACTTCTATGTAACGATAGATTCAACGACAGCTGTTCGCGCATTAATATTTAGCGACATGTTAAAAGGAAGAATAGAAGAGCAGTTTGATAGTTGTGTGGTTATGGAGCACCCTTTTTATTAACGCACTAATTGGCCTTTTTCCAATTTCTCTCCTCACGTGTCCGCTGCTTTAAGGACGCGGCGTCAGTGACGACCCCCTCCACGGGCAGCGTGTTTCGCAGCAGCCGCCATACATTGACCGTGTTACATTCCTCTGCTCTCGCCATACTTTCCTTTGCCCTTCAAGAGCAACAACCACCTATATGGTTCCCGTGGTAATTACACTAAGGTTCCACATTCTAACGCTCTCGCCACATCCTCCTCCTTCACTGCTAACCCTGATGGTTTTCGAATTCCAATAATAATTTTTGGTTTTTTGGGAAACAAAATGGCGCAGTATCTGTCTCATATATCGGCGGACACCTGAACCGCACCTTAAGGGAACGGATAAAGGAGGGAGTGAAAGAAGAAAGGAAGAAAGAGGTGCCATAGTGGAGGGCTCCGGAATAATTTCGACCACCTGGAGATTTTTAACGTGCACTGACATCGCACAGCACACGGGCGCCTTAGCTTTTTGCCTCCATAAAAACGCAGCCCCCGCTGCAAATGCTCCCGCTACAACACCCCTCCCCCCCCCCCCCCCCCCCCCCGCTACGCAGCCGCCGCTACAAATTGTACAAATCGATTGTGCTAACAGCTACCGCACGTTCATTTTCCTTACCTTTATTATCTCTTAACACTTGGGCCTAAGGCCCGGGAAGAGTGACTGTTCCTGTGCGATGAATACTACAACATTCAAATAATTATGTTTATTTGTCTAGAGGTTTGCCGCACACCGTCGATTGGCAACCTTCTTGGTTAAATTTCTTTTTGCGCTTCCTGTTCTAGGAGTTCATTTCAAAAAAGTAGGGCGCTTTACCTCTATGTTTTACCGGTATGTTACAGCTTTTCATTCCTCTGTCCGGGTTTCTTGTATACTCGCTGGCAAGTTTCCTAGTCCTTTTCAGCCACTACGATTCAACGCTGCTGTTGTACTAGTATTGAAATACTTTAGCTACCTACCTGGTATTGTTCAGTTTCCACCTCCACTTGTTATACAATATTTCCCTCTCAGCTTACTGCGCTTCATATGATGCCGGGCCCATGTGCGCATACACTGCGCCATTTTCGGTTTTTCCGTGGGCACCTAGTGCTAACCTGCTAATAGCATCCCGATTTATTTGCTAAGCATAACTGAAGTTCTGCAATTAGACACAAAACCGGATTCCCGTATGTAAGTCCATGCAGTATTACTACTTTTAAAACACTTCTTACTACTTCACACCTGTTTAATTAACCCCGATCATTCTCTCTCTCATTATCGCGGCATGTCTTTGCCCTTTCGGCTTTGTAGTCTTTTCGAGCCATTCCAAGCACATCTGTCCTTCGTTTTCCCTTAGCTCGATATATTTGTATTTTTTAAGCCTCTGTATCCCTTGGCCTTGTATTGTAAGCATCGGATCAATGAAATAATTGATTATCATAAAATCCAGCTTAACAGCCGTGAAATAACAGTCCAGAGCGCCTCCTTCTTATCCACAAGTATTAACCAGAGGCTGAAAATCTTGCTGGCTTGGTATAGTAAGGTATTCTTGTCAGCGTACGTTAACTCCGGCAGCCGCTGCTGCCTGACCATTTCGCGTAAGTTGTACGAGATATTATTTGTTTAATAATTTACTTCAAGAATACTGCCAGCCTTAATTTAAGGCCTTAGGCAGCAGTGGGCAAAGCAAAAAGATTCAATTATAACTCAGTGTAAATGCACATGAAGGCATTCTCAACACCGGTTGCGCATACAAAAAAGGATAGAAATGAATGCAACTTGTACACCACGGATACAAAAGAAAAGAGTACAACATGGTATTGCCAGAAAAAAATATAAGCAGGGTACTATTTAACCACCGCGCAAAGATATTTTACATCTTTGATCGAGTACGCCGTAAAATGACATACCCAGCAATTCCGGACAAGAGCATTTTTTAGCCGGATACCTTTTATGAACGAAAGTTCTTCATATAAGGCAAGTTTTCATTATAACCATTAATACATCCGCAGATCCCCCGACAGCATTTTTGTATTTTTTTTTTCTATTCACGGTTTTGCTATCGTCAAAAGCGTTCCCCATTGGTTTTTTATGCCAGCCTTAAATGTTCGAAGTGATCGCTGGAGACGCTCTAAAAGAAAGATTTTACTACATATCCGAGCAATGAACCATTAACTTCGATATTTTCATAACAGTGTCTTACTATTTTCTAATTTTCAAAATTTTTGCCCGAGAAAGCTGGACTTGCTCGACCGAGGAGGTTTCCACTGTCTGGATTTAGCGAGTTCCAATCTCGGATCGTATGTGAGAATTGCGAATTTTTGAAGGCTTCAGTTCTGCAACTATATTTTGCAACTGTAACCCAAAGTTCTACCTTGTAACCTTCTTATTTGTCATATAATGCATTAAGTGCATCGGTGATAGAGGAAAGCCCTGTCTCAATTCTTTGCGTACCTCGACAGTTTTTCTACTACTTATTCGTTTCCATGCTGTTGCAACTTTGTTATCTCGGTATATTTGCTTTAAGAAATCAATTTCCACATGACCGATAACTTTATCCTTCAGTATATTACACATGAATCTCCTATTCACATTGTAGTCCGCAACGATTATTTCCAGAATGGTTAGTTGCAGAGGCCTGTTGACAGCCCTAGCTACTTCTCTAAGTTAGGTGAGCACTCTTATGAAGGAGTTCTGAAGTTCTCAGGGTATCATATCTCTTTTTATGCTTGTTTGCAGTTTGAATTTCACTGCCTGCATTGCCGGCCTGTATGTATCAGGTTACCGTAATCGGTCTAAAGGATTTTATGTTGGTACTACCTCGTTTGCATTTGTGCATGAAATTCATTCTACTCTGTTGCAAGCTGATCAGAATTGTTTTTTATATTAGCTTTTGCAGCGCTTTGAACAAGTTTCTTTGCTGCTTTGACCAAGGTATATAAATATCTTTATTCTAATTTAATTTCCCTCTGATTTGGTGCACTTAGGAATATTTGACACCGTGTCTTTCTAGTTAAGACTGCATAATTATAAACTTTTTCTGTTTTGCTGTCCAGTGGTCCTTCTATAGATACAGACAAAAGATTTTATTCCCGCCTTCAAGAGACTAAGCTATAACCGATAAGATAGATTTCAAAGTTTCGTCCCCTTCTAAACCGTTTCCCTCAGCATGTTGATTCAGTTGCTGCTTCCTTTCATTCTTTTTACCCATCAGCTTATATTGTTCCAGAAATTTCTTAGCCTACTTTCAGTTGTATCGCTAACTTCAGCCATCCAGCGATCACTGGGCTGCTTTATTTTATCCTGGACAAGGCTCTGTAGTTCTACATTTTTTTTTGCGTATAAGGTTCCCTATCTTGGTGTATTTCATCTGGATAAACATCTGCTATTTGCCTCTCTGTGTTGTCTCGAAGACATTCGTCGTTGTTCCATAGCCTCTATAACTTCCTTATTCCACCAGCCCTGTGTAGTCGTCCTTACTTTCCAGTAATTTGTCGCTTTTACTTGTTTCCTTTCCGTATAAACGAGTCGTTATAATTTATTATATATCCCAGTTTTGCATAGGATGCTTCTCTATTGCTTTCTCAACGGCTGCTACTATTAGAGTCATTTATTCTACGATGGAAGCACCTGCCGCGCCATAATTCTTTGAAGTTCCGGCTATCTCTTAAGCGAACGGCTCCACTACTGCTTAAAAACCTTTTCCTGTCAGTCAGAGGTCCTATAACCGGAGAAACATTGAATGCGCAAACTCTGAAATGCCGATTTGTGCCACATGCGTCCACTTTGGTGTGCGTTCTGCGAATTCGATCGCGCATTACAGGACGGTGGTCGTTACCGGCCTGGACACTAGATGGCAGCACCTTTCTAAGGCGGTGGCGGTCTTGATAAAGCTGTCTATGCAAGACGGCCACTTCCTCGCATGTCTGGACGAAAAAAAAAATAACAGCAGTGTGCGCTTAAGTTCGGTCTTTTAACTCGCTAGGGTGAAAGTTCAATTGACAATTAACTATCATTAACGGAGGGCGATGCGGACGCCTTTCTGTTCAGCACGTTTACGAGCTGCACAGCCTGTTTAAAAATTGGAGGAGATAAGCTCGGCCTTAAGGGTATTACATAATAGCGTAATGGGTTAATACTCATATATGCTGAACGACATTTTCTACTTTACATTCGTGGATCCCTGGGAGTCCTCAAACCCCTCCTGGCGCAGTGGTGCAGCGGTTAAGTGATGATCCACTGCACTGCGTTTGAAGGTGCTCCCAATGGTGGGCCTTGTGTGGCCCACGTTGCTCTTTCTCAGCGATCAATCATTATGTTTTCCTTATCTCTTTGCTTATCTACATAAATGACTTTCCCTTCACTGTGTCTTCTAATATTCATCTTTATCTTTTTGCTGGCGACTGTGTTATTTTCCGCGAAGGGTGCTACATTTTCCACATAATGCCTGAACTTCTGTAGTAAAGTGGTGTAATACTTGGCTCATGGAACTCGGTATTAACAAATACAAAGTCATGCACTTGTCTTGTACAGATTCCGGCCGCAAAACTTACTACCTAAATAATACTGCTTTAGAATCCGTCCGCGCTTACATGTACCTCAGAGTACCTATTAAAAAATAATTTATCCAGGGCTACTCACAACAATTCACTTTATATATCATCAATAATGCTCATCGCATGCTAGGCCAGCTCCGCCGTAATTTTTTCGGTGCTGCATCTGCCCTTAAATTACTACTCTTTAGGAGTCTTATACGCCTGTAACTTGAATACGCATCACCAGTACAGGATCCTGCTAATTTTCAAAACTTGTTCAAAATAATTGCACTCCCTTCATCTTTTTTAATTACAGCCGTACATCCAGCATATCAGCAAGGAAACGTAGCCTTGTCTTTAGGGTCTCGCCGTAAAATTTCTCGCTTAGCTTTTATTCGTACACTTTTCCACCATCCCATACTGCACACCGTATTGATCCTTGAGCCGCTCTATGGCTCCCATAGCATTGATTAGATTCACAGAGGTGGTGGGGGTCCGTTGTAGCACTAAATCTTTTTGCTAGTCATATATCTCGCTTATATCTCGCTAATGAATCCTCCTTCCTCCTAAATTTGTGTCTATCAACGTTTCACTGCATTTATCGTTCATTGTTGTATATTTTAAGCACTGCCCTCTGTAATAGCTCTGGCCTTGAGGGTAAATTAATAAAATGTAACTGCCACCTGCCGCGGTGGGCACTTTGCTCACTGTCCGGTGGCTGGGTTGTGATGACGCCGCAAGGTCACGTGACCTGGGTGGCCCACCTGCCTCCTAGGTTGCTCTCTTGGCACCTCCTGCAAGAGCCATGTCCGTGATTTTTCGATCATCGCGCTGACGCGTACAGCGCCGACACCGGATTTTCTAGGGAATGGGGCCTCTGACGCTGTCGTGTTAAAATGCGTGTAACAACACTGGCAGACTAAATTCCGTAGAGTCGATTATGTGTAGGCATCGGATGATAAGCTTCATTGGGCATGCTGCTGCCGGAGTTTAAAGATGATTGAATAGTTTTTAATTATTATGAACTTATCCGAATTAAAATTTTTTAAGCTTATTTTTTAACTCCGCCTTGTTACAGATAAACGACAAAAATTACAAGATTTTTTATTGTCACTTATATAAGCCTGTTAACACACTCTAGAACACAGTAACAACCACGCAGCCGGTCTATATTTCAAAAAACTAGACCCTGATTGAGCAGTTCACGGTTGAGTCGTCCTGCTGACGTTCCATTTATTCCTGATAGTATAGGTGAGGCCAGACAAACTCAACAAGACTGACATTTCTATTTACGAAAATTGCCTAATCTTGCCACGTACAATAACTATCCTGCAAGGCATGGAAATGCTGCCTTTGTATCTAGAGTTGGCTCTGATTTCCTGGAGCAGAGACTGGCCCAAATGACCCATTCGGGGCCAGTTTTCATTTCATTCCCTTCTCCAGGTTGGCGCAATACCTAGCTGTTCACATGAGAAATCCCCTCGCTCTCAGTTCACTTGCCGCTAGAGGGCACTAAAGGGTCCTGAACAACTCTTACCGAGTGCCTATCTAATATTTTGATTGCTCTCAACGGAACTAAGAAGCACTGCCGCGTCCCTACTCACAGATGCATCGACTCAAGTCCCCCCCCCCCCTCCCCCCCCCCCGGACGTGCAGAGAGCGAACGGCTAGGAAGCTCCTTTTTTTTTCTCCGTTGCACCGAAAACCAATGATAAGTGGAGGTAAAGGGAACCAGACGCTTCCCAATTCGAGCTCCCTCTGTGAATCACGCTATGGGCGGGAGAAGCAATTCATCCCCTCGGCTCACTATTGACAGAGCAAACAACGTTTCAATGCAGCTGCTGCTGGGTTCAGTTCTGGCGGGCATATACGACTGCCGGGACGAGCATCAACAAATCCACGGGGGCGTTTCTCACTGCCTATGAACCTATAAGGTCGACGGATCGGCCAGGTTCTGCTTGATTCGACCGTGGATGGTATTCCGGCTTAGCACCTACGCTTACAAGAAGACTGTGGTATTCCCCTGGTCTAGCCACTATGCCTCCGCCGAATACCAATACACACGTCCGAACGGGGAGCTTGATACAGAGAAGCCGAAAAACAGACCGAAGCAATGCTGACACGTAGGGAGTGCTGGTGATGGAAAGACGTGCTCTTCAGGGTTGCAGGGAAGGTGGGGGAGAAAGTTTGTCGCGGCTGGTAGTGAGGAAGGCGGCAAGGAGGGAAGAGACGACGAGATGAAGGGAATGAAGGCGAATAAGGCGCGTGCTTACTCGCCGGCCACCCTTGCGAGAGGTTTTCCCCCTCATCCCCGGGGCCTGCCGCTGACGTGCCCGGTTAGCGAGGCACGCCTTTGTTATTTTTTCTTTTTTACGGCTATGCGTTTATTGGTCTAACCCAGCCGCCACTGCTGCCACCTCCAGCGCCACCCTGGCTCGGGAAATAGAAAACGGGTCGCTCGGGAGAAAAGGGGAAAGACCGCGTGGGAGGGAATGGGTAAAGGGGGAGAAGTTTGGGAAGCGCAAGCAAGCGAAGGGTTACGTATATACAGAGGGAGCCGTTCTTTTCAGGGAGCTCCAGGGGTAGCGGCGGTGGCGGCCGCTTTATCGTGCGATGAACATGCGCGTGCGGCGCAGGCAAAAGGCGAAAAGAGAACCTTCCGCTGAAAGTAATCACGGCACGTTTACTGCCCCCAAGGGGACCGGTGTCGCAGGCAACGGTGCCTCAAGCGGCTTTCAGCGGCGGAGCCGGGTCTCGCGGCGTACCTCGGCGCCGGCGGTGCCTGCGCTCTAGCCGCCGAGAGGCCAAGCCCCGGGTCATGGGCACTGTTGCAGAAAGCCCCGCTGGCGCCGCCCCGCTTATCGGCCGCCCTTTGCACGTCAAAGTTGCATTAGATTCCGCTTGTCTCGGACAGGCCGCCAGAGTGCGCCGCTCCCATTGCGAAAGAACAGGGTCCGCCGCGCATGCACCGTGACGTAGAGCGAGCGTTCTCGCGCATATTTCAAAGTGGGGTTTTTTCTCCGGTTTATTTCTTTTAGCGCACGAAAGAAACAAAGCAGAATCCGTGAATGCTCCCTAACTTTTCTGATTCGATGAAATCCGGGCGCACTAGTGGAAAAGTGTTTTATTGATACCCTGCTTGTTCTCGAAGGCCACCCGTCGTTCAACGGCTCGAGCTGCTGGAGTTATAGAATGGGCGTGTGACGTATTCTTGCGTTGCGAAAGCGAATCATATGCCTGGCAAAATAATCGCGCCAAGAACAGCACGAGTTTCAAAATTGTCGCAACGCTCTGAGAAAAGAGGCTTGGTTGCGCCGAAATGCCGCACAATAGAAACCGGGTGCTTATTATTGCTCCCTAGTTGAAGAATTGAAAGCGGTAACACCTAGTCTGCGGCTATCATTCAATGAAACATTGTAGCTGGGGTATGTCTCCTTGCAAGGGCATGCTATGAAATTGCAGTAGAAGAACAAAATATTACAATATTACAGGTGATAAGCTCCGCCTGAAGTGTATGACGCAATAGCGTTAGTTGGTTGCGGCCAGTATGTGCGGAATTCTTGCAGTCTTGACTTTATGTTGATATATACCTGGGAATCTTGATACCACTCCTTGCTCTGTGGTGCAGCGGTTAAGGAATGCGCCACTGCACTGCCATGGCAGATACTGCCACTGGTGGGGCTTGTGAGATCCAGGTGGCTCTTCCCAAGCAACCTATCGCGTCGAATCATTAATTTAACTGCCGTCTGCTACGGTGGTCAGTTTGCTTAAAATCCGGTAAACACGTTGTGATGATGTCACAAAGCCGCGTGACATAGGTGGCCCACGTAGCTTGCTTCTCCAGGTATTTTCCGCTCAAAACTCTGATGACAACGCAGGATTTTCTGCACAACGGGGGTTGTAACGGTATCGTATTGAGAATTTTAATACCGCACATCTAGCTTATGATGAACATGAAACAGGAGAAGTTCCATTTCCATAGGCGCAGATAATTCTGCATTCACAGGAAAGAATGGCGCAACAAAAAAGTGGTATGATTTTGACGCAGTTATATATAGTAGATGTGCGGAATAATGTGTTTAGCCTGGTTGGCTTATGGGTTTGCTTTGCTGGGTCATCGGCATGTCTGGCCCCGATATTAGTTAGATAGTAGTATCGGTTTATGAAGACGGTGGCCTGCAATTCACAGCGCGAGAGCGTGTTGCATTGCAGTCTAACGCGAGACATGATTGGCTGCGGCGAAAGCACAGAGCTCTCGTGCACAGGCCGGCGAAGCTGATCTGTTCGCGCTACCGAGGGTACGAAATACAGCCGCGCCAATATTTATTCCATTCATTTTTTTAGTTTATTTAAGCTTAGAATGTCAATTCAAAGTCAGGTTTAAGCGTTGAAATGGCTTTTGTAGCTTTATGCCCCGCCGCGGAGGCTCAGTGGTTAGGGCGCTCGGCTACTGATCCGGAGTTCCCGGGTTCGAACCCGACCGCGGCGGCTGCGCTTTTATGGGGGAAAAACGCTAAGGCGCCCGTGTGCTGTGCGATGTCAGTGCGCGCTAAAGATCCCCAGGTGGTCGAAATTATTCCTGAGCCCTCCACTACGGCACCTCTCTCTTCCTTTCTTCTTTCACTCCCTCCTTTACCCTTCCCTTACGGCGCGGTTCAGGTGTCCGCCGATATATGAGCCAGATACTGCGCCATTTCCTTTCCCCCCAAAACTAATTATTATTATTATTATCGTAGCTTTGGTAACTTTCACTCCAGAACATGGCGGTGGAAGAAGAGCACATCACGCGAAAGCTGGGTTCTTCTGACGTCCCGTTTTTCTCGCACCAGTCCTTCCTCTGAAACTATGTACCAACAAATCCCAGAATCTGGAACCTCCGTGGTTGCTCAGTGGTTATCGCGCTCGGCTTGTCCTGAAAGACGCGGGTTCGAACTCGGCCGCGGAGGTCGCATTTCGAAGGAGACGAAATGCTACAGGCCCGTGTACTGTGCGATGTGAGTGCACGTTAAAGAACCAAAGATGCTGTGGGCTCGGTAGCTGTGCCACAACACGTTTGCATAACCCACTTGTCTTCGCCATGCAGGTGCACTCGCCCTCGATCATCTGGCTCATGCTCAATGCTGTCTTTTGCGCTACCTGGGCGACCGCGATTGAGCGTGCGCCGTTGCGCGGCGCGGCTGACGGAAGGACATTGTGCGCAGCAACTACCAACCCGCCGATTCAAGTCAACTTGACACTCAGCGCAGACAGGGAGGCCCCATCGTCAGCAACAACACTCACCGTGCCATCTATAAAGGAGCAGCGACCATCCACCGCATCCTGTGGGCTCGGTGGCTGTTCCACAACACGTTTGCATAACCCACCTGTCTTCGCCATGCAGGTTGGTAACCATCGAACTCTATTCACAAAAAAAAAACCAGCAACTACTTTTTGGTACAGCTTCCGAGCCCCCGGTGTTGCCTTGCTACCTGTATCGAGTGCTTTCATGTTGTTCGGTCCCTATTACTGACGTGCGGTGACATTGAGAGCAACCCCGGCCCCGACAAGCTAGACGTAATCCTTGGCGAACTAAAAAAGATGTCTACTGGCCAGACAGAATTGGATAAGGAAGTTCAAGAGCTTAAGGGCCAACTGCTCTCAATAGACCTGAAAATGACTAATCTAACTACGCGTCTCAGCGCCTTAGAAACACACTACGAAAGTCTGTCTACACTCTGCAATGATCTGGAGGGGATTCAGGCCACTTCGGCTGCAACGTCTCGTTTAGTTGGTGTGCTGGAAGCTCGTCTAGATGACGCAGAGAATCGCTCTCGGCGCAATAACCTACTTTTCTATGGTTTACCTGATACCAACCCCACCGAAACGTATTAGCTTACAGAAGACTTGATCATTCGCCACTGCTCTGACCACCTGGACACCCAGTTGAGCCCTAACGACATTGAACGCGCCCATCGCCTCGGACGACACTCTAAGGACAGGAAACGCCCAATTATCGTTAAGTTTACATCCTTTAAAACTAAAGAATCAATTCTTTCTAAAGGTTCTAAATTCAAAGGTACAGACTACAGCGTAGGTGAAGACTTTTCGCGCCGCGTTCAAAACTGCCGGAAACATCTTGTCGCTTTTGCCAAGGCGAAGTCCGTGCCTTTTTCTCTGAGATTTAAAACTTTGCATATTGGCCCCAAACGTTACGTTTTCGATGAACTTTCAGAATCTGTAAGAGAAATACCCTAGCAATCAGCTCATCCTTGCCGATCATCGCCCTCGGCTCATCCCCCACCTACGCCATGCGCCAACGTTTCACTATCAGTAATCTTTACTAACGTTCGCAGCTTCCTGCCAAAACGCAATATCGTATCGAACCTTGTAACTTCGTCAGGCAGCAATCTACTAATATTGACCGAAACGTAGCTGAACAGCGATATCACTGACTCAGAAATTCTGTTTGACCTGCCCAACTTTATTCTTTTTCGCGCTGATCGCAAGTATTCTCGTGGGGGAGGAGTCCTAATTGCAGTCAGCGAACAATTGTCTTGTTCTGCCATTGATATCGCGTCAGACTTAGAAATGCTGTGGATTATGTGCCGCGCCTCACCTCTGACGTTATTAATTGGTGTGTGTTATAGGCCGCCTCGCCAAAGTCCCGACTTTCCCCGCAAGCTTCACAATGTTCTGAACAAACTAGTATCAAAGCACCCTAAAGCACACATCCTACTATTTGGGGACTTCAATTACCCCAATATCGACTGGAGTAACCAGCCTCAGCCCATAGTTAGTCAAGAAGAGCCGAATGACTTCATGACGTTTGCCTTAATTTTAACTTGACCCAAGTTGTATCGGAACCGACACGCGTCGCAGGGGAAGAAGCGAACACTGTGGATCTCATACTGACCACTCATCCAGACAGTCTTAATTTCATTGCAGGCCTCCGAGAAATCAGCGACCATAAAGTAATCCATGCCACCTTTAACTTCTCACTTGAATTAAGACAAACTTCCCAGAAAACTATTAGGCTCCACGATAAGGGAAACTATGAAGCAATCAACTCTGAAATAACGAACTTTCTGTCGGTCTTTGAAACGTCCTATATTTCCAGAAGTGTAAATGAGAACTGGACCCTTTTGAAACATAAAGTTATCGAACTAACAAATAAATATATTCCGTCATGCAGTTTACGAAAGAGTAATCAGAAACCCTGGTTCAAAAAGACACTGAAAAGGCTCGAAAACAATAAAAAACGCGCATTTCGTACAGCGAAACGCCACGCAAACCCCTACGCATGGGAAAAATATTACGAAGCTGAGAACGCATACTTGGCCGAGATTGGAAGTGCTAAGCGTTCATTTTTCGAAGTAGTACTACCAAAAATGATAGTTGATAACCCCAAGAAATTCTGGAAGGTGATAAACCCGAAGGAATCGCGCGCTATCACCCTCACTAACAATGCTGGTGAAATCGTGGCTGATTTCGACTGTGCAGACATCTTTAACTCTGCATCTTCATCTGTTTTCACCGACGAATCCCAAGCACCATGTTTTACATTACCACTTATTATTACTACAGCCATGGACGCCATAACTTTAAGCAGTAGTGGAATTTCGTGCATAATAGATAAAATAAAACATTCTTCTGCCGCCGGCATAGATGACATCAATCCAGAAATTTTGAAAAACGCTAACCCAGCCTGTTCCAGTATTTTCTGTTTATTGTTTTCGCAATCACTCTCCGAAGGAACCATTCCAGACGTCTGGAAAGTGGGGAAGGTCGTTCCCATGCACAAAACAGGTAATACTGATTCACCTCTTAATTATCGGCCCATTTCATTAACAAGTATTCTCTGCAAAATCATGGAACACGTCATTTACTCCCAAATCATGCAATTCTTAGATTCCAATAACTTCTTTCATCCGTCACAGCATGGTTTTCGTAAGGGTTTTTCGTGCGAGACTCAACTAGCCAGTTTTCTTCATGACATTCACGCCAACCTTGATATTAATCTGCAAACTGACGCCATCTTCTTAGACTTCGCTAAGGCATTCGATAAAGTACCTCATCAACGCTTGCTTCTTAAACTTTCCCAGTTAAACCTACATCGAAACATCATCGCGTGGATTAACGAATTCCTCACGCATCGCTCTCAGTCTTTTCAGGGGGACACAGGGGCGCAGCAAAAACACACGGACATAGAAGTAGACAGGGACGAGCGCGTTTTTGTTGCGTGTGTTTTTGTTGCGCCCCTGTGTCCCCCTGAAAAGATATGAACCAACACGCCCAAATACAAGTACTTCTGAGCTCTCAGTCTGTCTACATTAATAACCAATCCTCCAACCCGCTCCTAGTCACCTCTGGCGTCCCGCAGGGTTCCGTCCTTGGTCCCTTGTTATTCCACATTTACATTAACGACTTACCCCAGCGCGTATCTTGCCATATCCGCTTGTTCGCTGACGATTGCGTTATTTATCGTTCGGTAACTAATCCTTCTGACCAAGAATCCCTTCAAGCAAACCTCAACCTCGTACTACACTGGTGTTCGCAGTGGATGATGACACTCAACCCTAACAAATGTAAGTACATGTCTTTTCACCGCCGTCGCAACCCTTTTGTTTTTGAATATTCCGTTTCTAACTGCCCTGTTGACCTCGTGCAGTCTTACAAATACTTAGGTATCACCATTTCTGATGATTTATCTTGGCGACTGCACGTAACTAATCTGATATCATCAGCTAATAAAACATTAGGTTTCTTAAAACGTCACCTGAGGGAAGCCCCTCAACACGTCAGACTACAAGCATACATCTCACTTATCAGAACTAAACTGGAATACGCATCGCCCATCTGGAACCCTCATCAAGCATATTTAACAAATGCCATCGAAGCTGTACAAAACCGAGCTACCAGATTTATTCACTCTTCATACTCATACGACGTTAGCATATCATCTCTAAAATTAAAATCAGGTTTGTGTGATCTTTCTGCTCGCCGTCGCATTGCCAGTCTTGTTGTGTATCACAAGTTTTTTTATTCGCCCCTAAGGCAAGAACCATACATCTGCGCACCCCCACCACGCAGATCCCATCGCATCGGTCACCCTCTTCAAGTTTTGCGTCCACGAGCCCGTTCTGCTACCTTCATGAACTCATTTTTTTCACGAACAGCAACTGACTGGAACGGCCTTCCCCACCATGTCGCTGCCACAACCTGTCCATCCACATTTTTGACTTTTGTGATCGCCTGCATCTTGTAAACCCCACCCCTTATGTAACACCCCGAAAGGGGTCTTTAAGGAAAATAAAGTGATGTGATGTGATGGTCGAAATTACTGGAGGCTTTCAATACGGCGCGACACAGAGTCTGAATCACTTTGCGACGTTCAACCCTCATAAAACAGAATGCACTCTTCTGAGTATTCTGCAGGTCGTTTCGAACAAGCGGAGTGGTTCTTACCTCATCCCGGGCACCATAGCCGTACTAGGTTGTCGTTTTATTATAGCGATGCGATGGCATATGTCTTAGCAATGCCTTCTATTGGGAAAAGTTAGGTGTCTTACTGAGCAAATAGATGTGAGTAAAAAAAAACGTAATCAGATAAAATAGCATCAATTACATGCAGCTTCGCAGAAAAAAATTGAGCACCTGATAACTGAATGCACAAATTTATTATTCTTATAATTACGAGTAGTGTTCACCGGACATGAGACCTCGAGAGGCTTGGTCCTGATTCATTTGAGTATGGACAATACTATCGCAATCAGAGCTCATTTCTAAAGTCCAGAAAAACCCGCAGCTGGGCCACGAAGAATTTTGTGCCTTGAAGCGCTGATTCAGCAAAAAAAAACAAAAGACCGTATGTACAATATTGCAGCGGGTAGACGACGACGACGACATTGAGCGAGGGAACGAGTGGACGAGGAAGAAGACAAGAACTCATCTCTGGCTGTGTTCTGAGTGCCGCCCGTAGCTGTCCATTCGTTTTTGTAAATAACTGTAAATATATTCTTTCCCGCAACATATTTGGTGGAGGTGCGGCTTTCCTCTACGCCTACCGAAGACGGAGCTCCGCAGCGGCCGCCAGCTGACTTCGCTCACCATGACCCAAGACGCCTCCCAGCAAACATCACAATCGGCAATGCCATCGCTCGTTCTTTCTTCCCCTCGTGACCCTGGGACATTTTCTGGCACCGACAACGTTGACGTGGACGACTGGATCAACATGTATGAACGCGTGAGTACGTACAACTGTTGGGATCCGACTCTTATGCTCGCGAATGTCATCTTCTATCTAAAAGACACCACCCGCGTCTGGTACAAGACTCACGAAGATGATTTGACCAGTTGGGGCGTCTGCAAGCAGAAACTGTGCGAGCTGTTTGGACGGCCGCTCGGCCGAACACTCGCCGCTAAGAGGGAGCTTGCGTCCAGTGCTCAAACGTCTACGGAATCCTATGTTTCCTACATTCAGGACGTGTTGGCCCTCTGCCACAAAGTTGACAATAACATGCCCGAATCTGACAAAGGCGGTCACGTGTTGAAGCGGATCGCCGACGACGCCTTCAACCTGCTCGTCTGCAAGAACTGCACTACAGTCGACGGCATTATTAAGTAATGTCGCCGCTTCGAGGAAGCTAAAAGCAGACGTATTAGCCAGCCGTACACACGCCTCCCCAACACGGCTGCGACTTCCTCATGTGAAGACCTGCTGCACCGGCAAACTCCTGCGCCGCCAGAAAATGTGACCCGCATCATTCGACGCGAACTCGAAGCTATGTCCCCTGCCTCCCTGCCTCTACGTGATGGCGACAACCACTTGCCCACCATCTCGATGGTACAAGCTGTCGTCCGTCAAGAGCTTGCAAACCTTGGTCTCCAGCTCGTCAGCCCTGTGTGTCCTTCATCACCGCTCGACACCACTGCGATTGCTCCTGAACGACCTTCCTGCTTCGCTCCACGTCGCCGTAACCCTAACGACTGCCAGACACCCGACGACAGACCCATTTGTTTCCTCTGCCACCGCATCGGCCACATCTCCCGTCACTGTCGCAATTATTGGTCTCGTCGTAGCACATACAGTCATCTAAGCTCTCACCGCAACGATGACCAGCCCCGCCACTTCACGCCCCCTCCAGCCCAGCAGAGTGCTACCGCTGACGGCCAGATTTCCCGCTCCAGCCGCTCCCCGTTCCCCCTGCGTCGGCAGTCTCGTTCGCCCCTACGCCGTCGCTCCTCTCCTGGCCCCTACGGACGCTCGCAAGCGGAAAACTATACGCTGCAGTGTCTGGAGGTGATGCTGCAGTACAACCCCAGTCCTAAAATCCTCGCTTAGCCCTTCGCGCACACCAAAATTTGCTCGCTATTCATGTCGATGGAGTCCCTGTGAGAGCCCTGATCGACCCGGGCGTGCACGTGTCCGTCATGAGTTCCACCCTACGACGCCGCCTCGGAAAGGTACTGACCCCTGCACCCACAGCCGTTCTCCGCGTTGCCGACGGCGGAACGCCTCCTGTGGTTGGACTATGCACAGCCCGTGTGACCATATCCGGCCGCCATACATCCGTTCTATTCTCTGTCCTGGACCAGTGCCCTTATGACGTCATTCTTGGCCTCGACTTCTTGTCTGAGCATTCAGCCCTCATCAACTGCGCCACCAGTGTTGTCCAGCTTGACCTTCCTCTTTCTGCTGAGTCGCCGTCCCCACTTGTACCTCGTCATTGTGCTGTCGACTTTGTCCGTCTACCGCCTCAAGCCGCAACTTACATTTCTCATCTGTTCCCCCTGTTCCTGATGGCCCCTACGTAGTCACTCCGGACCTTGACGTTGCCCTCACGCGAAGTATTGCGCTTGCGCACACTGTCTTTACAATGTAGGCAAACCGTGCGTACCTTCCGGTTCTGAAATTTGGCTCGTCTATCCAACCACACCCGCAAGGCATCTCACTCGCCACGCTGTGCCCTGCTGCCGAATGTGTCATATCAGTGGTGGACAGCTGCTTACCTTCCACTCATCAATGCCTGTTGCCTGCGGCAACATCACCAGAGAAACAAACGGATGACTACGCCGACATGATCTGTTCTGACCTACCAGCCATGCAAGCTCACGATCTTAGGTGCCTCTTATCATCTTTTCGCGACATCTTCGACTTTGATGCCCGTGTTTTGACTCGGACCTCTGTGGTGACGCATCGGATAAACACCGGTGATGCCGCTCCTCTCCACCGACGTCCGTACCGCGTGTCCAGCGCTGAACGCACCGTCATAAATCAAGAGATCGATAAGATGCTCGCAAAAGACATCAACGAGCCCTCGTCAAGCCCTTGGGCTTCTCCAGTTGTCCTGGTAAAAAAAAACGGACGGCAGCTGGCGCTTCTGCGTTGATTACCGGCACCTAAACCGCATCACAAAAAAAAGACGTATATCCTCTCCCGAGGATCGATGATGCATTAGATTGCCTCCACGGCGCCAAATATTTCTCTTCAATTGATCTTCGATCGGGGTACTGGCAAATTGCCGTAGATGAAAAGAACCGTGAAAAGACCGCCTTCGTGATGCCTGATGGCTTATACCAATTTAAAGTCATGCCATTCGGACTCTGTAACGCGCCGGCTACCTTTGAACGAATGATGGACTCCCTTCTTCGCGGCTTTAAGTGGTCTACCTGCCTCTGCTACCTAGACGATGTTGTGGTTTTCTCGCCTACTTTTGCCACGCACCTCGAACACCTCTCCAGTATTTTGACAGTGTTTCGTTACGCCGGACTCCAGCTGAACTCATCGAAATGCAAATTCGGTCGCCGCCAACTCACTATTCTCGGACACCTGGTTGATGCTTCTGGTGTACGCCCAGATCCAGTCAAAATTCAAGCCGTGAAGGAGTTTCCTCTTCCTAGGTCGTCGAAAGATGTGCGCAGCTTTGTCGGCTTGTGCTCGTATTTTCGACGTTTTATCAAAGATTTCGCCGACATCGCTCGCCCCCTCACCGAAATTCTTAAGAACGACACCCCCTTTATCTGAGGCCCTGCTCAAGAAAACTCATTTTCCTCCCTCGTTCATTTGCTAACCTCTCCGCCCATCTTAGCCCATTTTGACCCGTCGTCTCCCACAGAGATTCGCACCGGCGCCTCCGGATATGGGATCGGTGCCGTGCTAGCCCAACGTCAACAGGGCCAAGATCGCGTCATCGCTTATGCCAGCCGCCTACTTTCCACCGCAGAGCAAAATTACTCCATTACTGAGCGCGAGTGTCTCGCCCTTGTCTGGGCTGTCGCTAAATTCCGCCCGTACCTGTTCGGCTGCTCATTCACTGTCGTCGCTGATCACCACGCTCTCTGTTGGCTGTCTTCACTAAAAGATCCCACCGGTCGCCTTGGTCGCTGGGCTTTTCGCCTTCAAGATTATTCATACTCTGTCGTGTACAAGTCCGGTCGTCACCACCAGGATGCTGACTGTTTATCCCGATACCCTGTGGAGCCACCTGACCTCGAAGACGCTGAGACCCTGCCCTGCTTCTTAGCTATCACTGCTCTCACCGATATCGCCAACGAACAGCGCAACGACTCACCTTTACAACCTATCTTTGATGGCCTCCGCTGTGCAAACCGATCTCCGTCTCTGCAACTTTATGTGCTCCAGAATGGCATTTTGTATCGCCGCAACCTACGCTCCGACGGTCCTCCGCTGTTCCTCGTCATACCCCAACATCTACGTTCTTCTGTCCTTGAGGAATTTCACAATCTGCCGACAGCCGGCCACCTTGGCGTGTCCCGCACGTACGCTCGAGTGCGGCACCGCTTCTTTTGGCCTGGTCTGTATCGTTCCGTCAAGCGTTACGTTGCCGCTTGCGACCTGTGTCAACGCCGGAAAAGGCCCTCCACTTTGCCTGCCGGTCTTCTACAACCCATCGACGTACCTCCGGAACCTTTTCACCGTGTTGGCCTCGACCTTCTTGGCCCTTTTCCCACGTCCCTCTCCGGTAACAAATGGATCGCTGTCGCAACTGATAATACGACTCGGTACGCCATCACGCGTGCTTTGCCCACCAGCTGCGCTACCGATGTCGCCGATTTTCTTCTCCAAGACGTAATTCTTCACCATGGCGCCCCTCGTCAACTGCTCACCGACCGCGGTCGTTATTTTCTGTCCAGAGTGATTGATGACATTCTTCGTTCGTGTGCCACGCAGCACCAGCTCGCGACAGCTTACCATCCACAAACCAACGGGCTTACGGAAAGGTTCAACCGCACGCTCACCGATATGTTAGCAATGTACGTCTCACCGGACCTTGCGATTGGGACGCAGCCTTGCCTTATGTGACATTTGCCTACAACTCTTCACGGCATGACACAACAGGGTATTCCCCTTTCTACCTTTTGTTTGGTAGGCACCCCCTATTGCCTTTGGACACACTCATGCCGCCTTCTTCAGTCCCCACCACTGCTTACGCTCAGGACGCCATCGCCCAGGCCACGCTGGCTCGCCAAATAGCCCGTAGTCGGCTCCGTGCCTCTCAAGCTTCCCAGAAGTCCGCCCACGACCGCTGGCACCGGGCCGTCGAATATCACCCCGGATCACTCGTCCTTCTCTGGACGCCGTCGCGCAGCGTCGGACTCTCCGAGAAGCTCCTTTCTCACTACCGTGGCCCTTACCGTGTGGTGCGCAGAGTCACCGACGTGAACTATGAAATTGCTCCCCTTGCGTCCTCGCCATCGTCATCTGGCCCCTCTACAGACGTCGTCCATGTATGCCGCCTCAAACCTTATCACGACGCTCCTACGCCACCACTCTAACGCCGAGACGGCGTTTCATCACCCGGGGGTCCTGCAGCGGGTAGACGACGACGACGACATTGAGCGAGTGAACGAGTGGACGAGGAAGAAGACGAGAACTCATCTCTGGCTGTGTTCTGAGTGCCGCCCGTAGCTGTCCTTTCGTTTTTGTAAATAACTGTAAATATATTCTTTCCTGCAACAATATTTGTATCACAAAATTAGCAGGTTGAGAGCGGGAGACAGGTGACTTCAAGAAGGTGTAAAATAATTATTTGGATGGTCTTAATTGGCTGCTGTGCTGAAAAATGAAGTTCCATGAGCGCTGAAGCGCCGCGAAGTCGAATGACTAGCCCCTTTTAAAGTGGCTCCCGACGCCTCTCAGTATACCAGCTTGTTGCCATGATCTGGTGGGTATAATCTAGAACGGTTCTTTTTTTCTGCCGCACAACGTCATATATAGTTGTGAGCAAAAATAAAAATGCTTTCCCTTTTCACTGTAATACCCCTCCCCCCCCCCCCCCCCCTTCCACTGCAATCCCATTTATGGCGATGTGGGCACTGTGATAAATAAATTAATAAATACTGCGACCTATTTATGTCTTTTAAACCAAATATCTCTACTAAGGGTGAATGGCCCAGCTATAAAAAGTTAGGGACGTACTTCTTTTCAAAATTTTAATCTGTTAGAACAGAAAAAGGCAAACTTGCAAGCTTGGTACTTTAAAAAATAACAAAGAAGTGCTGGGATTTGGCTCATTTCAGCGCAATTTGTAGCCGACGCGGTGGCTGAGTCTTTATGGCGCTCGGCTGCTGGCCCAAAAGACGCGGGTTCGATCCCGGCCGCGGCGGCGGAATTTCTGTGCAGGCGAAATTCTAGAGGCCCGTGTACTGTGCGATGTTAGTGCACGTTAAAGAACCCCAGGTGGTCGAAATTTCCGGAGCCCTTCACTACGGCGTCCCTCATAGCCTGAGTCGCTTTGGGAGGTTAAACCCCCATAAACCACAAACCAAACCTGCACAATTTGTGTAGTTCCTTGCGCTTCGTCTGCATAATAAAAATTCCCTTGATTTAATATTATTTCTTTTTATGATTCGAAAAGCTTGTACGAATATGTTGCGAATAAAAATTTTCATGGGTTGAGGTTCTGATTAAAGTAAGCTTTATTTTCACCACCTTCTAGATTCGATGTAGCTTATGTAGCATGCTTTCTAAAGTGATTCCTAAAATATAGATACTATTATTTATTTCATCGCGCGCAGTCTCCGAGCGGATGCAACAACATATAACATTCAATGCAGTCTTGCGTGTGCCATCGAACAAAACGCAACAACAAAGTTTTACTTTGAATTTGCCTTTCATTGACCAACTAGCGTTGTCTACGGCGGTATCTCCCAACTTCACCACGCCTTGTCATGCGCTGTGTTTCAGATGATACGTTGCGTCTGCAGAATCGTGCATGCGAGCCATTGTAAGTATTATTTTCCTTCTTTTCATGTCTGGCAGCCGAGTTCCTTCTTTGCGCTTTGCGGCAGCTGTTGGACTGTCTTCAGGCACGCCATCGCGTCGTTAGGTATTGAACTGTTGCCTCTCATATAAGACAACGTAGGCTCCCTTTGCTTTTACGCCCAACACTCTTCTAGAAAACCCGAAAATCAGGATACACAACCGCGGCGCGTGCCGAAAATATTCACATGCTATAGGCGTGCTGTAAAATACATTGGAGATTACACATTGATCGGGCTGTGTCTAAGGCGTTCAACGCATGAAATCTGAGGCGACGGAGGAAAGCCTCTTTGGCGTAGAAAATTCTTAAGGAGCGCTATTTTGACGCGAAAAGCTTCGCTACGCTAGGTAAAGCAGTCGTGGCATGGGCCGGACAAAGACCTTGAACGACCTTCAGCCAAACCATGTTAGTCCTGTAGGATCATATGTGGTACAGTTATGGGGTCGAAACCTAGGCTCTTGACCTTGACCCATTACCTTTAGTTGACTTTTGACGTTGGGTGACCTTCGAGTTGACATTAAATTTTTTCAACAATAAAGTTTTTTCTCTCTCTCTCTCTCTCTTTTTGGGTTGACGTCTGACCTTAAGAACAACAGATGGGGAGATGTGAAGATACGTGATGACGTCCAATAGGGGATCGCAAGACCATGTGACACCACGCCATAGTCACGTGGTCGTGTGGGCATGTATATATAGAATGGCTGTCGCGAGCGTGTAGCGGCGCTGCCATGGACGAGCCTCAGTCGCTTAGCAAGCGGGCTTGCTTTTCGCTCAATTCCAGTGCTAGCCAAGTTAAGCCACTGCCAAATTTTCTCACCGGTTCTCGTTGAAACAACGCTGGCGAGAATTTGCGAAAGCTTTTTTCAGAACTTTACGTGATCTCGATTGGTTTGTGCATGCTTCGGTCCTTACTGTCAGAGGCTTTTTTTAGGGGCCGTCTGCCGGAGGCGCTCAAATTAATGGCTTTATGCGCTCAGTTGGTAGCCCTAACTGGGAGATCCAGCTATGGCTGATCACCTGCACGCGCTCGCACGCACACCTACAAACACACGCACGCAGACGCGCAATTTCTTGTTGAAGCTGGAAAAAATAAAACGGCAAAGCGCTGCGCATGTGCGCAAGCTGGCGGTAAAATATTAAATTTACCGACGTGTTGGAGCTGTGGAATGCACGCTGAAGACCTTACACGATCGCCGCACATTTTCGGCATGAATAACATCCTAAGTGGATGAAAATGACAAGTAAGAGCCACTTTCGCGGTCCTGTCTGCATGAACTGATGCCTTCGAGTGAAGAGATCTCAGCAATGCGAAATTATATCTGCTTGTATTGCGGTGCTAAAAGGAAGCAAATATACCGGACGTTTCATCTAAGGCGTTCTGCACTAATTGAAAATAGCCTTTTTCATTTAAAAGAGCACTTTTCTTGTTTTTCGCCATAGCGTTGTCAGCGGTGTAGCGCATGAGAGTGCAGCTAAGGCGTGGCGGTTTAATTAGGCTAATTACGCTGGTTAAATATTATTGCAGCGTTCGCTTTTGAACTATTAGTTTTCGTATTTTTTGAGAAGCGTTCAGCCCACCGTAAGTAATAACCATATCAGTTCAATAACTTCGAAAACGCAGTTAACCTCAGCGCTGTGGCCAAAAAGATTTTGGATACTTTGGCGGGCGACGTGCACTGGAGGCTCTACTTTGCCTTCGAGCTGCTTGAAAGCGCATGTGTTTCAGCAATTTGGCGCGATGTTCAAAAATATTGTTGGGCCACAGCACCGAAGCTAACTGCGTGTTCAAAAGTATATAAAATTCGCGTGGATGCCACTTACGGTAGTTTACACGTGTCTCAATAAACAGAATAACAGTAAGAAATAAAAAGTTTCCTATTCATTATTAGCAAACAGCTTACTTGTTAGCACGTCTTAGCTGTGCTCTGATGCGTTGCACCACTGAGAATGCTGTGCCGAAAAAAGCACTCCTCCAACTCAAAAAATCTATTTTTATTAATTGCAGGACGCCTTCTGCGAGACACCCAGCTTCATTAATTGCATAGGTGTTGAAAAAAAATTTGGACATGGTTTTAACTTGGCTTAATCCATTAATGTGCGAGAGCACTGGCTTTTTGGTGCAAACCAACAGAGGTAAAATTTTTTTTTTGGGGGGGGGGGCGGAGGTGGGCACTGCTGAATTTTGGAATGGCCCAGGCCAAATTTGGAGGTCACCATCCTGTTGCGCACGATCAGTTATAGTTGGACAGGTTTTGATCAAATCGGGCAAAGCCCAATTGCAGGGGTGGTCCTGCTAAAATTTTGGAAACGGCCTAGTTCTAATTTGGAGGTCACCATCTTGTTGGCATGGCAATTATAGATGGACATCTATTTTGGTCTAAATCGGCCAAAGGCAAATTTTAAAGGGGGAGTCCAGGCCAGATTTTGGAAATGGCTAGGGCCCAATTTGGAGGTCAACATCTCTTTAGGTGTGATCGAATCTGTGGTTGGCAGGGTCTTATTGGCAGGTATCTATGTGTTATGCTTTTTTATTTTCTTAACATAGCATCGCTTTTGGTAGGTGTCGGCGCAAAATCGGACGGACAAGTTTCTTGGTCGGTGGTCGTGACCGTATGAGTGCTTTCGCCCTAATAGAATGGCTCTGGGATATATTCAAAGCGCGTCGTTATCGCTTGCGCGTGCGTTACAAGACCTCACGAAGAATTTTGCGCTACAGCTGCATAATCTAGCAGAAAAGACACTCCGTGAATATTTTGTAGGTGGATTTTTTTTTTGTCCCAGCGCAATTTCAGTTTTGGGCCACACAGTGACTAGAAAAGAATACGGGCTCATTCATGCTCAACGACAGCAATTTCTGCTGGCACCTGAGCGGAACGGAAGCTGTCCACGCTGACCGGTTAAAGCAATGTGGTCAAACATAGATTTCAACGGAAAGTGCATATAAACTGTTCAAGTATTCGGAACGTATGGATGTGCCAGTTTGGTTTTTACGGCGCATAATCGATAAACGAGACTTTAAATACATCTGCTATTGTGCAAAGTAACCAAACCGTTTTTTTTCTTCTATAATCTTACAACTTGTTAACAGCGTTTCTACCAACAGAGTAAGCGTACGGAGAAATCAACAGAAGCATTTTCTTATAGGAGCAAACTGTAATTAATAGAAAAAGATGCTTTAGATATAGAGTTGTGAGAAATGTTTTTAATTCATAGAAGTGCTTGTCGAAACTTGTTTTTATTGTTATTACATGAAAATAAACTGCGGTTTACAAGCTACAGTTTCCTCTTCTCCACACACTTCATGTGTCATCATCGTCATCGTCATCGGGGCGGCTACACCCGCTGCAGGAAGAAATACGTTTCAGGTTAGCCCTGTCTTATGCCAGCTACAACCACAGTTATCAAGTGGGTGGTGTTAAGTCCCTTTGGGGGAATAAAGTCGTGTGTAAGGTGCATCTGTGTCCAATGTGAAGACAAAAAAATCACGTCGCTGAAGAGTTCCTGATGTATGCATGACTTCCTTTCTCCTTTTGATGGGCTTTACCAAATATACATTATATACTTTGACACTTCCACATAGGCTAACGATTGTTTATTTAGCTAGAAGGCAAGCGTCTTGTTAGCAGAGTTCTGAGAAAGGATTAATGAACACTACCAACTCACTCTTACAAGTAACATTTGACCACACTACGGACAGGCGTACAAGGCTGCTAAGGTTTGGGTTTATGGGTTTATGGGGGTTTAACGTCCCAAAGCGACTCAGGCTATGAGAGACGCCGTAGTGAAGGGCTCCGGAAATTTCGACCACCTGGGGTTCCTTGTCGTGCACTGACATCGCACAGCACGCGGGCCTCTAGAATTTCGCCTCCTTCGAAATTCGACCGCCGCGGCCGGGATCGAACGCGCGTCTTTCGGGCCAGCAGCCGAGCGCCATAACCACTGAGCCACCGCGGCGGCTACAACGCTGCTAAATTTCTTTATGAAAAAGAAGACTTTCCTACAGACTCCTATATCGGCAAATAAGAAGGTTGGTTGAAAGATTCGCCACCTTGATTATTTTAATTGTAATGTGCGATGGGCGAAAAATATCCATTCAAATAAAGGTGCCACTAAGGGGCAGTAAGAACGCGTAAATTAAAAGCATTCAGATGAGCCATGGAGAGTAAAATTAGTCGAAGTCAACTGCATAAAAGAGAGAATCATGTTGAGACCGCAGCAATGTTCTAGTGATTTGAGCACCCACCTCGCATGCGTGAAAATCAGGGTTCGGTCGCAACTGCGGCCAAGTACCAACCGGTGAAACAGCAGGGACAATCTGCCCTACACCACAAAATCAACATGATCAGAACCATGCTGGACGGGACATGCCACCATGAGAAGGCTTAAAATATTCCGTACCTCATACTGCTACATAGAAGTCCAACATTTTTTGGGAATCCCCCAGTTAAAGTAGATTGCACAGGAGTAATCCAACGCGGGTTAGTGACATCCTAGTCAAAATCAAGAGGAAGAAATGGGCTTGGGCAGAGCATGCAAATACGAAGGCAATAACCGCTGGCCCTTAAGGGTAACGGAGTGGATTCCACGAGAAGGCAAGCGCAGCAGGGGGCGGCAGAAGGTTAGATGGACGGGTGAGATTAAGAATTTTGGGGGATACGGTGGCGGAAGCTGCACAGGACAGGGTTAATTGGAGAGATGTGGGAGAGGCCTTTGTCGTACAGTGGGTGTAATCAGTCTGATGATGATTATGATCTACCGTAGCGCAAAGACACGGCTACCAAAGGAAGCGCAGCAGATTTCACAGAAATATCATAGTTCAAGAAAGATTCGTCCTGGTGCTGGAAACAATCCCGGGACGACTGCGTACCCGCAGCAGTTGCTCTAATAACTAAGCTGATGAGAGAGGCTAGGGGATTGGATCCACAACTCGAAGTAGGCCTGTGTTAATAGAATCCTTTAGTGTGAATCCTCAAATTGGATTAGATTTACTGTCTACCTCACCTTAGGGAGTTTCTGGATAGGTGGAGGCCCGTGGTTCAGTACCCAGACCGGGACAAATTTCCGTTCAACGACAAAGGTTCTCTTTCTAGCCGTAAGACTGAGTTTTGGTACATGGTAACTAGTAATTACACCCTTGCCCGTTGAGAGTCCGTAAGACACAAAATAACAAATCTAACCATCAGTGGATTGGTAGCAGAAATAGCAATATTAAATTACTGTTTAGCTTTTGATCGTAGCCAAACTTGAGTAAAAACTCAAAATACTCGCTTTAAGTTGAAGAGGCAACCTAACTTCTAGCTCTGAAATTTAAAAAAAAATAAGTTGCAGATATTTTTTTCTCGATGGCGTACGATATACCTGCCAGAAATTCACATCTTCATTGAGTGGGCAGTAATGAGGACAGAACATGCTATTCTGGTCAAGCACGACGAAGTCCAGCAGATGGACCTCTAGAAGCGCTGAAATACTCGCAATAGGAAACTATCGAATACGTTATCGTTAATCTAACCTTCGGCACGTGGCCAATTTATTCCGTTTGCTTTCAAATTTTAGCGACACACGTTATTGTACACACGAATGAGATGAGTTCGTATTGCTGAGTAATCGCTTTTCACAGCTCTTTGTTCTGCTCGTTGTAGTGATTTGTTGTGCATGGAGGTTTCCATAACGATCATTTATCGTTTCAGGAAGGGAAAGGAACAATCAGGATAACATGAAGGAAGATTAAGTTAGCGTGCTTGCAAAAGTGGATTGCGCCACTCCTCATCTAAGTGAGCCACTCAGAAACATCATGGGTCGCTATTCCGGCAAACGCAAGATAAACTTCGTGAGACGGCAAATTATTTATTCACTCTAAACTGTTTATCCGGGTCATTTGCTTGAAAATCTGAGAAAATAGTATTTTTCGCGAAAAAGAAGTTCGACAATCGAGACTTCCCTTCCATTTCTGCCACAGTGTTGCATAATTTTATACCTCACTTCTGGGTGACGTGCTCACGAAAGTGTTGCGACTGTAGCGGCCGATGGCTAATATGACGAGTCGGAGCTTCCGTCATCGGCGTATGAGTTCAAGGGTGCCAAAATGCATATCTGGCTCTTTAATGAAAGTTGCCTCGTGAGGCTTAGGAAAGGCGGTGAGATTAACCACGTCCGGTTCCACTCCGCTATCCTGTCGAGAGAGATAAAACGTCTTTTTTGAAAGCAGCACCGAGTCCGTATAGGTTCAGTATTCAACTCAGAGCTATAGCCTGCTGAGAGAAAGGGTATAAAGAAAGGACCAGGAACGAAGGTTGAATGGCGGAAAAGATGGTGAGGTGGGTAGAAAGAGAAGGAGAGTGAATGTGCAGCATGGGCCCGCTGACTCGAGCAACGACCAACGAGACCACCAACCATGAGCGGTCTTTTGATAGGGTGTTGGGGTCGCACACCGCTGACGCGGTGTTTACTGCGCGAGCAAGATTATCGCGACCTTAACACTACGCGCTGGAGGAGTAGGCCGGAATTGTTGCCTAAAGGGCACCGCATCGCTTCATCTATACAGCACAGTAAACATGACGAAAAAGCTAATTGCCAAACAGGCTTAATGGTGCACATAACCAACATCGAGCGCACAGGCCTCATCCACTGAAAGGAACGGGGCAAACTTTCCCGTCTCATGAAACTAAGCTTTATTAGAGAGTTATAGCATATCGTTACGTGTTTACGTTACCGTTTACTGTGTTACCGGACGCCGGACTTTCCGGTTAGTGCGGCACACGCCAGAAGACGTTTTAGCGTACCTTCTCTCCCGTAACGAGTTACCGTAAGGCTAAAACGACTGATGATGATGGCAGATGCCCAGCTTTTATTCCAAACAAAAATACAAAAGCATTGCAATCATTTCTATGAAGTGAGACGCTACATGCACTTTAATAATCTTTTTTTCTGCATATAAAGACGTACCGACTGCACTTCATTTAACACCCGACTCAGCGGCTTTTCAAATGTGCCCGTAAAGCTAGGCACCTTTGCCTGCCCTGGCCAGTTGACAATTTCACTACGTAGACCTCAGTAAGCTTGCATACGCAGCGCACGTTGCGTTGCGAGTGCTGTAAAAAAGCGCAACACGACACCTATTTGCCGTACCGCATCGTCGCTTCTTTATGTGTTTGGATGTGAACACTGTGGTGCCATATAGTGACAGTGAGTTAAAGCGCGCCAACTTCGGGCTGGAGAAACTTTTTATTTTCTGCTATTACTGATGAATATAGCAATGGAATTGCCAGACTGTTTTTTTCCCTAGAAAAAATCACGAAAATGAAAAAAATGTTAAATCGGGCATAAAACTGAAGAGCTGCAGTGTAGTCGTTGCTATTTGGCTAAGTACACGACATATAGTTAGGCTTAGCTGCTAAAAATCGGAAAATTATCTGAAAAATTGGCCTAGTTGTTACTCAAACCTCGGCGTATGGGTGAGAGTCTGCAAAAAAATGCGAATGCCTTCATTTATAGCAAGAAATGGCGCCAAAAAACGCGGCGGTGGTACTGTATTTGGTCCGAAGCGGCCGTGCAGGGCGCCTCCATGTTTGTTTACGAGCGAACGCTAACTCTCCGCAACGCTAAAAGAGATTCCGTAAAGGGCTAGCGGACCGGTAACTACCGGAGCATGCGCAGATGTCGCTAGCCGGGCCCGGTAAACGGTAACGTAAACACGGTAACGATATGCTATAACCTATTGTCGCTTTTACCGCAGAGAGCTACGGAAACACCAATAAACATGAAGTGTCAAGTGGATGCACATATTGGCGCCGCGAAAATGGTTTCTGTCGCTCGCAAGCAACAATATTTCAAAAAAATACTTCCTGCGGTAAATTAAAGTCCGGACGTTACATTCTGCTCGACTATGTTTATTTCAATTCACTAAAATTCAGCATTTACCATGTCAGTCCATGTTGACATGGTCACCGTACACTGTACACAGTGTACACCGTAAACTGTGTAAATGCGTCTAGCCTTCCTCCACCGGCCTTGCGCTTCGACAAGAGCGGTGGCACCTGTGTCGATGCTACAGCATGGAAGCGTTCAAAACTCTTGGTTTTTACGAACGCAGTACTTGACTGAAGCTCCATAAAACAAGATAAGAGACGTAAATTTTAACCACCAGTCGTCGCAATGAGTCTCGGAGGTAAAGCAAATATTTTTTGTTATCACCGGCAAATCGACTACACATTTATTACTTTCTAACCCGGACCTGCTGGCGAACACAATTTTGTCTGCCATTGCTTTTAGGGAATCGTGTTGCCTTGGGACAAGATATCGATCATCTGAAAAATATTGAGCTGCAAGAAGGGTGCTTTTTATCACTTTTTTGTAGTACTTTAAGTGCACTCACGAAAAGCGCTTGTAATGGCCTCCACGTGTTTGTCTGCGCGCATGTACATCCCACGTCCCTGAAGAACCTTCACAAAGTTTTATTTGAAAAAAAGGAAGGCTGATAGCATGCTCACAGCCTCCTGCGCCTGTTTGCGTACCTCGCTCGTTTACCGCACAGCCAGATGTGTTTGTGATTAAACATCTTATGTTCTGGCCACTTGGATCACCTTGAATGACACTGTCGCATTGTTGTAAGCATTAGGGAAAGAAGAATAGGCGATTACTTTTCCAAGTAGTGGATCTTTACATGTCATAGCATGCAGTAGTGAAGTGCTTCAGAGCTTTTCTCTTGTTTATCGAGGAGTTTGCTACTAGAGATTTATTAAAAATTGAAAATGGAGACGCATGACGTAATGAGATAGAAATCATTGCAGGCTAGCTTGATGGAGAAATTCAGAGAGATTGGTTCAACCTTTTACTGGTCAGTGTCATGAACTTGCGACGTACAGTTTACACGTCTTGTAGTCGCTACGACACCGATCTCGGGTAGAAGGTTTCATGTCAACGTGTCCTGAATTACATAACCAGCACTTATCGGCCAAATGTTTGGCGTCAGTGAGAGCAAGCTATGCGAAGAAAAAGGTCGTGCGAATAGAGATGTTCTCGTGAGCGTAAAATACGTTGTCTCTGAATTTCTGGCAATTGTTGCAGAGTGAATAGGAAAGCATTTGAAGGATAAAAACATGCTGACTCTCTCTGGGACCTTAAATGGGTTCGAAACCTTCGACTTGGTTTTTCTCTAAAGAAGAAATAGCTGGAGATAATGCACCAAATGCTCATGGTTGCTAACTGGCAACATTGAGATTTCTGAAAATTTAGCGAACGTAGGTAAAACTTCGATAACAGCTTTTGAATGGGGGTACATTAGCCAGCATGATGTGAAAGTAGTAGTTTGTTTTCTTCGAATCCTTCCTAATTTAGACGTAAAGAGTAAACTTCCACCACATGGTTGTTTAATATGAATAGAAAGTTCATTCATGGGTGCTTTAGAAGAAACCAGTAACTTTTTTCTGCACTGAATTTCATTTTAAAGCATTCACCGGATGTTTAGCTGTCGATGCTACTGTAGCAATGCTTTAGTGCCGAATGCAAGGCAGCTAAGGAACGAACAAGTCATCATTGGGATGCATGTGCTGTAAAAGTAACCGGTTCTCAATTTTAAGTGATTCCTTATATTTTCGCAGTTCTGTCTAAGCAGATATTCATTTATTCAATCCTGATCGCTGAAGAAAAATCTAGCAATAGATTTAACCGGTTCATAGTGCAACTTAGCTTGTCAAATTCCTTGTCATAAGTTTCCCTGTGGCCTAATTTTCTCCGGACCTAAAATTAATTTTTCACTTCTTTTCTGGTAGCTGTAATGTCGTTTCTCCAGACGTGAAGCCTTAAAAGTCACTTTCATTTTTTCCTCTGAGCTACAATGAGGCTGGTTCGATACATTAGTTGCTTTTAAAAGGAATAAGCACCTTGCCTTGTGAGAGAAACGACTTTCAAAAGAAATGTTTTAAACACTTGCATCCTTGACGCTACATCTAAGAAGCACTAACTTGCCCATATTTCTGTGTATGAGAATTATCTCACCACTTTTTTACGAAGATCAAAGGTCTGTGCTTTTCTAATAAAGCGTGTTCATTTTCTGCAACTACGCCTCTCTTGACGGGTGCTCCAGCAGTGCTAATTGCACAGGTGTTATAATATTGCATTTGCATCATAGGTTCTGCTAAGCTATCTCTTATCTGATGTCTGTGCATAGGGTGATAGTTTTTTTTTTGTGTGGCAAAGCAAGAGAGTCTCTTCCTCGTTGCTGCCTTGACAAAGATTTAACTTGGAATTGTTTATTTTCTAGCCCGAAGGAGTTTGTTGAAACACTAAATACATGAAAAAGTTGAATTTCTTCACTAATAAGAGGCACCGCCTCACATGGCAGACTGGCGGGCACGCTTACTTATCCGTGATATCCGTGTCGCAGAAACTTTTCTCGCCACCTGCGCATTCATACACGTCGCTTCTAATCCAGCGTGGATTTCAACATCCTGTTCTTGCACTATGTGTACGCTGTTGTCCGGTTAACCTGTGAGAAATTGGTATGACTAGCTTGGTGTCAATTTGCCAATCCGGCTCGGTCTTTCAATATTCTTCTATAAAGTGGTTCAATATTCTGGCTTTGAAACTTAGTTTGTAAAACCAGAGCACTCTTTGTGATATACGACTTCCCGCTTTTAACAAGCTTGCTGAGAGAGCCTGCTTACGGCGCGGTGACTTCCACCTGTCATATGTCGAAACAGCGCGAATTCGGCTGCCTCAGTTGTGCCTAGTTTAGTATGGTGCTGTATAGCTAACCATCGAAACATTACCTGCTCTCATTCGCAGTTGTGTCACGTTCCTTCAGCATAGAGTCCATGAACTCCCATGAAGCACCGATAAGACCCTTATCATTCAAAAATACCATTGTGTAGCTAACTTCTACCAACAACTCCTCTTCGTTTACTAGCCTGCCTCATTACTGAATCTTACCCGCACACGAGGATATAACGGTAAAGGTATTATACAGTAATGAGAGAAATCATCAGGGTTGCCAGACTTATGACGCGATACCTGGTCCACCCACTGGTCCATGGTTAAGCATGCATTAGAACACGAGTCACCTTCAATCCTGACAGGTGTGAAACACCATGTTGATGAAGCTTAAGTACTAATGCACGCTACTACTCCCTTTACCCCTCTGAAATTTAATATCCGCGAAAGCCACAACGTTGGTACGGAATCAAACAAATCCGATCCTTACTTTATCTGCCACTGACGCAATAGTTTAGCCCTCCTGTCCAACCTGCGCACGACTTGAACCTGTTTTGAGCACCTCCTCACACATGTAAATCTCTTTTATCAGCGCGTGCTTGAATCACAGAATGCTGTCGTTCCGAGGTATACAGAAGTTCCCTCACATTTTACGTAGCCCACATGATAATCGGGAAATTCAAGCCTAACACTTACCTTTGTCCTTGATAAAAGCACTTAGAGCATGTAGGCTGTAGCTGGCATAAATTCTTTCGCAAGCAGATTTTTTTATTACACTGACTGCGCTGACTGTAACCCCGATGCCTACGCAAGAAACTAAAACGCTAGAAAAGAAAATGGGATCCCCATTTGTGTCCATAGTTCTCAGGCCCGTTATCCAGTCAGAACAAATAAGTGTCATCTCATTATGTTGTTCACGCACATGCAAGTTTTAAGACGAGAGCGTTAAAAGCCCCAGTACACCAGGAAATCCAGTGTCGGCGTTGGCGTCGCCGTTCTGACAGAAAAGCGAAGAACAAGGGTCTGGCAAAGTGGTCCCCAGTGAGCAACCTATGAGGCAGATGGGCCACCTAGGTCATGTGACCTTGCGGCGTCATTACAACCTGCCCACTGGATAGTCGGAGAACTTCCCACCGTGATAGGTGGCACTAAATTAATCATTTGCCGCTCGTGAAGAACAACCTGGCCCCACAAGGCTCACCGATGGGAGCACCTGCCATCGCAGGGCACTTGAGCATCGCTTAACCTCTGCACTAATGTCCCAGGAGTAGTATGAGGACTGCCAAGGATCTATGAATGCAGAGAATGACCCACATATATGGTAAGTAACCCACTACGCTATGGCGTCATACCCTTAAGACAGAGGTTAAGTCTCCCCTGCAATTTTTTTTCATTTCTTTAACGAAAGGCTTGAGCGGCTTCGAGCGCTAAAATTAGGGCTCGTCGTAACTAGGTCATCCGTTAAAGAAAGCCTCTCGAATATTGCGACAGTTTCTGGCGAAGTCGATGGCTAAGATGGCTCCTTACCCTCCGCATTTAGTACGCGGAACTAGACTCAACGCATTTTTAGCTGTCATCGCCGGTCCGCACAGAGGTAGCGGTAATTAAGAGCTATCAGGCTTGTGAGCGCCATCGCAACTCCCCACGCAACTCTTTCCAGGACAGAGCTTGGCGCTGCCGCGAACAAGATATTGCGAAAATATGACAGAAGAGATCCGCCTTCCGAGAAGCTGCAGCAATATTCCTGGAGAACTCATTCGCAATCCTTCAACGAGCTTTCCACCGGAAGCGTGGGAGCCCACTCACTCACTCACTCACTCACTCACTCACTCACTCACTCACTCACTCACTCACTCACTCACTCACTCACTCACTCACTCACTCACTCACTCACTCACTCACTCACTCACTCACTCACTCACTCACTCACTCAATCTCTTGCCTACACACACACACGCAAACACACAAAACTCGTACACAGCTACACTGCTTTAGTTGAAAAGCGTGGCCACCATTTTCCACGCTAAAGCTCTGTCATGCGTAGTCTGGTCGGAATGAAACGCGAGCGTGCGTATGCCGTACTTTTCAACTTTGCAGCGAGATATTCCTTTCCAACCAGTTTATGAATCTGTACTGTTGTAGACCGTTCACCCAGACACATGAATCTCTCTACACTGTACATGTACACTTAGCATAATAGTACACAGGTAAAATATTTGTAGTTCGCGTTTCATTCCAGACTAACTGTACACACTCCCAAGGGAAAGCTTTGTGATGCATGCTGAGGATTGCAGCAGTGAGAAAACTGTTCAGGAACTACAAGAAGAGGCAGTGAAGAAAAGAAAGAAAAAAAACGCGCAGTGCGCCTTCCCACGCTGTGTTCTTTCGGTGGAAAGCGCGCGCACCTTTCCCGGTGGCGCCGAAATGCTTGTCCAGAGGTCGCCTTGCGGGGGCGCCCGGGGAAAAGCGCGCGCTCCCGGCCGATATTCGGCAGCGCTCTGCATCGATCCCCGCCAGAGAAGCGAGAGCCGGCTCGGGGGATAGAGGCACCTCATCGCTGCTCCTCGCCCGCTGTCGACGCCGCCGCCGGTGTTTTTTTCGCCGCCGAATACGCGACGGACGGTTGGATTCGCGCGCTTTTGACGGCTTCCCTTCGGAGAGAGGCGCGCGCTTTCGACACGCGTCCTCCTCCGTCGTCCGCGGCCGGCCCATCGCCCCCGCTCTTCTCGAAGCCGGCGGCCGCGCGCGATATTTTAGAGCGTCGCCTCGTCGCGTCAGAGGATTCCATCGCGCCGGATCAACGTACATACTTTTTGCCCCCTTGTTATTCGCGTTCCGTACTTCGTAAGCACTGACTGACAGATTCTCTCCGGTCCTGTCGAATACTATCACCTTTGAGGGGCAAATGGCTTAGTGAAGTAGTGGTGGTCGTCATCCTCCAAGTGCTGTTTGTGTGCGTACGTGTGCGTGTGTGTGCATCGTCGATATAGTATCCTGCGCTTCTTCACACCGTACCGAGACACTTGACTGACTCGTTCACCGTTCCTCGCTGATGCTGTGTGCGACGCCGTTCGCGGTCACGGCGGTGGAGACATGAGGCGGCCTAGCGTCGGCGTGGAGCTTGGCCGCGAGCGGACGCTGCGATTCAAGTTCGTCACCTGTGCGGTGCGCGTCTGGATGTGTGCGGTGGTGGTGCAGTGTCGGATACTGCAGCGGCCGGCCAACAAGGAGCAGCCCTACGGTGCGTTTTGGGAGGCGCTGCATTGCGCTCCACCATTTATTTGTTCTTCTTTGATTTATCTTCTTTATGTATTAGAATTGTGCTCTTGTTTTCGTACGAAAGGGCCAGGATAAAACGAAGGCAACGAATGTTGCGACATATGAATAGCTCTTGCAGGTAATGTGTGAAGGTCGAAATAAACATTTGTTAAGGAAACTAGAATGATTTAAGCCAGATAAAAAGAAAGGGTGGTGTGTGTTGTGTTGAGTTTTATGGCATGTAAGCAACTAAGGATATCACGCACCAACCACGAGTGAAAGAGTTGGAAAGTTCCAGGCGTTTGAACAGCTATGCAAGGAAAATTATTTTGCACTGCTTTAAATATTATCAACACATCTAGAGAGAAAGAAAGCCAAAGGAAAAGAAGAAACAAGTTTAGAGCCGCTAAACAGCAACCACGTAAATTTCCAATTTTGGCAGTTTTGTTACTATATTGAACTGTTTCAGTCGCAAGTACAGATAACATTACATACGCCGAGAAAGTCAAATTCCGCCTTTCGCGCTTTTCTTGCACTGTCGCAAGCGTATGTAGCTGAAATACGTGTGCCTGCCGCCCTTTCTAATTTTGTATAAATTTTTCACGTCTTTCGTTCTCCGGATTTCTTTTCGGCACTGTTAAATTTATACTTCATGAGGAAGTGGTGTTGTTGTACTACGCACTGAACTAGCCGAGCAATTTTTTTCGCTCTTTGCAACAATTTAAATCACATTAATTGCGGTCGTCGTCTCTAATTCGTTTTGGCGGATTTTTGGCAGAGTTTTACCTTCCGCTTTCACCTTGGCTATAGGTAATTGTTTTCCCGTGAGAGCCAAGCGGGAATCAGGAGTGGACTAATGAATCGGTCCCACGGCCCAGCGTCATCCTCGAAAGCAGCAGCTCAAGATGTGACTAATCCTCTGTTAGGTTTTTGCAAGCACTCTGGACTAGTTTGTGAGAAGCGGATAATTGTGGCATATACAGGTTGTTGCTTTTTCTTTGGTATATTTTCATTGTACAAGGATGGTATTTAAAAAGAAATAAGCCACTGTCTCTGATGGGAAAGTAAACTAATTGTACGGTAAATATCAACGCAGAGTTACTTTTGGCCATCACAGAAATATACTGACAGCCCTATGACATTATTATATAGATATCCGTGCTTTTGATATGATCTTTGAATGCCCGACATAGTCGAAGTACTAGCCACCGTCATCTCACGCTGGAGTTGAACGGCATGTGCTCCCATTATTGCAATGTAGTGTTCAAGAGATCGAGTACTACTATATGGGTATCTCTCGTACATATTGTCTGATTGCCTCAGATTGGCCACTCTAGCATAGAATTTTGTAAGAACTCTGAGAGTGATTCAACTGGACTCACTCACAAGGCTCTTTGTTCATCGAGCGATGCCTTGCATTTTGAACACAAACATACGCATAGGCGCAGAGAACGGCGCTACGTCACCGTCACGCTTTCGCAGGGAGGTGCGAAAAATTTGACTTCCAAATATCCCAGATCAATTCAGTTTTGTTTGCGGCGCGCAGAAAATCTGCGGAAGTCAAATGGACCTGCTTTGTAGAAATTTAACGGAATAACATGGAAGTTTCTGGAATATGTTTCACTGTGAGCAGAATTGAATAAGCAGGAGGAGATCATTTTTTAAGAAAAAAAAAACAGTATTTCACATCCACAAATGCGGCTCAAGGTTCCAAATACACTTAGATGTGGAGCAGTCAAGTCGAAGCATCCTTTTCGAGCACAAACATATTAGGCTTAATGCAAAAAGCGCGATGAGGGTATAAAAACTGCTGGTAATAGGAAGGGTTGCGAAGAACGAATTCGATTATTCATTTTGAATCTTGCTTGCCACTCATGTCGTGACAGCATTCTGCTCCTGTACGCGTCACCACTAAGAAAAAAAGACGCTTTCGCATTCTGGAAAAGCAATTTTTCTCAAGGAAATTTGATCTCTTAAGAACTGAGCATTTCCTTTCTTTTTTTTAATTTTCAAGAAAGCCAAAACTTCTGCCCTGGCAGAAGCAGACCAGAGCGAAACGATGGAGAGAACAGCCGAAACAAAAGGCAACAGCGCAAGTTTTTTTGCTCCTCGATCTGTATAAGGAACCTTGGGCCAGAAAGCGTTGCACACGACATCACAGGTGTCGCAGATGCTTGGTTGTGCCCGGAGGTCTTGGAAGGTCTCTGTTGTGTAAAAGAACAACAAAATGCAACGAATGTGATGGTAAAATAGCATCTGAGATGGTGGAGAGGGTAACAGGAAAAGAACAAAAGGAAAGCGCCGTGTCGTTCGCTTTCTTGTCTTTTGTGCTCGTCTTTGTTCGCGCTGTTTGTTCAAGATGCTTAACCAACTAGCCCGCCAAAATGTGTTAAGGAAAGACAAATTGAGGCATTAGCAGTACCTAGTCTTGTCGCGTCGTGTGTGCAGCTTGCTTTCTCCTTAACTTCGGAGTTCACTCTTAGCAAAGAAACTTCTCGACTACCATTGCACACCAGCAACGTTTTAGGGCAATATTGAGCTAGTGAATTGCGCATTAATGTGAGCCAGTTTTTTTTTTTCTCAATTTCCGAATCTTTTGAAAAAAAAAGTGATATTGGCTGTGCAAGGAAGAGAGTAAGTGTGCTCCGAAATATTTATATGTATGTTACATGTCCGGCGCTTTGCTAGAACTTTTTGTTTTTTTTATTGTTAATATATTTATGATTAAGGTGGAATTATTATTTGCCTGTTTATCAAAAAGGTTTATTTGGTTACAAATCGATTGTACTTCATGCCTCGTCATTGGTCTTTTCTCTGCCAGTAGCGTCGATTTAAAATCGAAACTACGGAGGAAACAAAAAATAAATGGCGCAGATCGCTAATGACTCGAGCTTAGTTTGACTTTCTTTCTCTGTCATTTTGAAATATTCGCAACCCGCTTAAGAGCCCTGCCATCCTAACTTGAAGTGTCTAGCAAAAGCGGTTTGCCTATTAAGAAGATAATATGCCTTTCTCTGAACAGGATCTTCTGAGGCCTTGGTAAGTTTAGTGTCCTGAATTCAGGAAGCAAAACGTTTTTTTTTCCGTAGAGCAGTTTACTCTCAATGCTCATATGTGTTACCAGCTGTTTCTGGACCAAATAAGCTACTGTAACTTACAGCACGTGCGCTCTTATTTACATTCTTATTTACAATGTTTTGAAGACTTGGCGCTTTAAGCTTTGTAAGATGATCTCTGAGATGTTTATACCAGCGATAACCGCTATTTGCAGGCTCCACATTTAGCAGTTGAGTGAAGTTACATGCAAAGAAAAAACGCAGACTATAACGATTGTATGGCATCATTGCTCTCAAACTCTGTTTTTTTTTAATGTTTCCTAATTCGACTTAAAATATTCAAAATTCATAGGCGTTTTGGTGAGTACCAGGGCACAATGTATATTCAATTCGGCGCCAAACCAAGTTCAGCCGAAATCACGCTTGATTTTCTCAACAACATCAATGTGTAAGTATTTTAAATAAAGAAGCTTTTTTTATTTGGGAGCTCCTACTTGAGTGCAGTCGCGTTTGTCGCTTAGTAATAAAGACTAAAATAAGAAAATTAAAGCAAAAGTTGCAGACTCAACTGCCGCATTCGCCGTCAATATTGCTGGCGAAAATTAATTACGTTCTCCATGCGCGCAGATGACACTAGGGCTGCCTTTCCTAGTGCAGAAAAAAAAAATATCGAAGCATACACCATACCGCTCTTCGATTTGCTTTTCGGCTCGCAAGAGAGAAAGAAGGTGCGAGGGCGGGGCGAAGCATGCATGTTTTAAGTTCGCTGGACTGCGTAACAAGCTGGCGGGGAAAAAGTGGGGAAGAAGAGACACACGCTCCGCTGGCTTGGCCCTTAAAAGCCCTCAAAGCCAGCTGCGAGGGCCCGCTCGAACAGGGAGGAAGGGAGGCTATAACTTCGCTGACAGCAGCTGCGCAGGCAGGAAAGAAAGCACCACGCAACCAGCTCGGCAGATGAACCGGCGCCAAGCCGTTTCTCCTCGCCCTCACGTTCACGCTCTCTCTCTGTCCTCTCCCCGACATCCACAACAATCTTTACTTTTATAACACTCGCTATACCCCATGAGAGCTTGTCTCAGGCACTCACGGTTTGAAACAGCCGATGGACTCCACGCCCAACAATCGATATCTGTGTTGGAACGCGTGTGGGGTGCTCACAGGCGCAACGCAGGCCGCGTGCGTGCGTGCGTGCGTGAGTTCGCGCGTGCATGCGTTCTGGCGGGGAAGGCAAAATCACCGGGGCGTTATGAAGAAATGAGTCACTGCGATTAGCAGGCCAGTTTCCTCCGTCCTGTCGTGAGGCCCGTTCACTGGCTGCTCGCCCATTATCGGTGATAGCGAGCTCATTTGCTCTAGTGGACGGCTGCTCCCGCTGCTGCTGATGCTGCTGCTATGGACCGCACGAATGTATGCGAAGGAGTATCGGCGACGTAGCGTGTAGGCGTGTCACGCATGTCGAACGCAGGGCGTTAACGCTGAATACGTTCTAAATGTATATACCGCGCACGTTGACGGTGAAGCTCCCGCATCATGAGGAGTTGCTCCTGTGTGCACGAAACTGCATGTTGCGACCAATGCAGGAACAGAAGCGCACCCTGTTAACTGCAACGTCATTTTCGAAATGAATTATTGTGGTCGCTGATTTGCCTGGATACTGTTGCGATAAGGCCTTCGAATAAAGTGTGCATTACTTTGGAAGTGCGTCTTTCTTTCCGACTCATTACCATTCTAAAAAATCAGACCTCTTGTGCATGCACAACTGCTGTGGTGTTTATAACGGAAAAGTGTGTGTAAACATCGAAGCCATCCCATGCTTTCACTATTTATTGCGCAGCTCTTAAGGACACGTTCGTGGCATAAGCTGCGTAGCCGCCGTCGGTGTGACCGAGCCAAACGGTAAATAAATAAATAAAAAATAAACAGTGCCGCGACTGGGATCCCAGCCTGAAGCGCTGCCAAGAGATCAGCTTCGCTGGCCACTGCACGAGAGCGTTAGGCTATCGCCGCCGCCGATTACGCCTCGCGTTGTTGTTGTTGTTAGCCTATAAAAAGATGGCGCATACCCACACTGGAGGATCGGCCGCCTCGTGTTAAGGTGCAAACACTCTCGATCTGTGCACTGCGCATCGTAGTCTTCTTCAGCTAATCCTGCTATCGGTCCACTATGCAATTTCTGATGAGTTCAGGTTTGTCGTCCTGAACAACATTTCGCGCCAATCATTAATTACTGAATAACATTAACGCTGCGCTAATGGGCGAGCAGTGGTAGGAAACCTCGCCGCGAATTAGCCGCCGCGGTGGCTGAGTGGTTACGGCGCTCGGCTACTGGCCCGAAAGACGCGGGTTCGAATTTCGATGGAGGCGAAATTCTAGAGGCCCGTGTGCTATGCGATGTCAGTGCACGTTAAAGAACCCCAGGTGGTCGAAATTTCCGGAGTCCTTCGCTACGGCGTCCCTCATAGCCTGAGTCACTTTGGGACGTTAAACCCCCATAAACCTCGCCGCGAATTATGGGTAATACACATTTTGCACAGTCATTTTGCAGTCGGAATTTATTGGGGAGAAAAAGACAACGAACTCAGAATTGGGATAGAATCAGAAGAGAAATAGAATGGCAGGTTTGTGTAGCATTCTATCGCGCTTAGATCAAATAAATGCAATTGATCGTCCCTAATTTTTTTTTATTGGTCGCCTTCCCATTGCGTTTTCTCAATGAAATTTTGCTTTCATCCTTTCTTTCCGCTGCTTCGCGAGCTTCAGGTGGGTGGGTATGGTGGGCGGTGGATGAAGGTCTTCTAGAGGGTGAGTGGTGGGTGGAGAAGTTTTGGAGGATGGGCGTGGGCTGTTGCTCGGAGGTGAGGGATACATTTTTACGAGTCGTGCTCTGAGGTGCACACCCCGGGGGGTGCTCTGGAGGAGTCCCCTTTCAAGCCAAAAGGGCGCCCGGAAAGTGCTCTTGTCGGCTCTGATCCGCTATGGGCTGTGAAGGGACGGCTTCACATACATGCACAAACACCCACATTATGGCTTTTTTGCCGAAGGAGAACTATAGTTTTGACGCAGTAAAAGGGAACGAGGAATTAGAGGCGATGGGCGCATAGGGCGCACACCCACTCGGACAAACTCACAAGCTCTCGTGTACGCTCAGTGCCGGGCTAAAATGCAAGGGCGTTTCATTCCATTTACGATATTGGACATCGTCTCTGGTAATTATCCCCTCCCCTCCTTCCTAGTCTCTCTTTCACTCAGTTTAATTGCGCTCAGCGTTGACGGTCATCGGTTGCGGCAATGTCAACACGTCGGCTTTTAGCAGACGCTGAGATGTTACTTCACTCCAATGCTTCCCTCCTTTCACCTGGCCCTCGCAACCTCCCTAAAACCGCCCACGGAGCGAGCAGCGCGTAGGGGATGGGGGGGGGGGGGGGATGGGGGAGAATTACCGGCCATTTGCAGCCCCACGCCAGAGCGGCGGCCTCCGCCGAACCAGAGGAGGCCATTCTATTAATGGTTTGGCCGGAAGCAAATGGCTCACCCTCTCTAGATGGAGGGGTAGTATATCGTGAATGTTCCCTACACCGGCCGGCCCGACCCAATGTGAAATTGCGCTGAAGTATAGACTGCGATTGCTGGTCAACTTTTCTTGGCCCTGCACTCTCTGATGCGATCGTGTATTACGATGCTGGCTTCAGCTGTTAAAGAATTTGTTTCTGAGCTGCTTGTTGATCACACATTAACGATACTGGTACTCCCCGTACTACTTTTCTTCATTGCGTTCTTGTTTGTTTTGCATCTATTTGTCAGCTTAGTTTTCTTAGGAATTTACTTTTCAGTCTCTTGTCGCGTTTTGGTGAACTATTCCGCTTTTTTTTTGTTTTGCAAGAACTCTGCATCCATGTGCTCCAGTAAACTCCACCTTGCACTGTTCTCATTCTGACAAGTTTTCTTGCATAGGGAGTCTAACAAATACGATTTTTCAGTCCTTTTGTTAGCACCTATTAAAACTCGGACATGCGACATTTGTTTTCTACTAAAACAACCCGCATGATAAACGATATTGTGTTAAGATCAAATTTCTCCAAACTCCTTCCACAATAACGCGAGAAGTCAAAAAATATGTGGCGAGAAAACTGTAAGAAGGAAAAGAACTTTTTTAATGGATTATTTCTTGATTGAACTGAGAAAAGGCATTCATGTTCTCTATCAAACAGCAAATACTTCTCATGTCTATGAAACCTGGCCACCGCGATATAATCTTTTTTCCTTCCTTTTCAGTTATAAAAAACGCAGAATTTCGTTCAGAATTTTTCCCTTGAGTTCGAAATTAAATTTGAGGTAACAGCTGCGCAAATCCTGTTTTCATGTCGGAGCGTCAAATGAATTGTTAATGGCGTCCGACTCTGTTACGCAACAATGGTCTTGGATATACATAATATGAAGTGGGCAACAGGGCGGCAACGAAAACCTACGATGGTTCAACACGCTTAACTTTTTACGGAACGAGAAGACACAACAACAACACGGAGCGCGAGCTTACAGCTGGTTTTATTCGTGGAAAAAGGTGATCTTTTATACACAAAACGTGAGCGTCATCAATGGAAAACAAAGAAACGAAAGAACATATTGGTATGAGCAATCGTAATCAGATGCACACAACACACTCATCACGATAGCCTAAGCAGGTCAACTTCTTTTTCAGACAACGAAAAAGACACATTGCTGGTTATACACCTTCCGGCCTCGGACGATTTGATTTCAACAGCTTCTGCGATCTCTCTTTCTGTTTTGTTACTTGAACGCGAAATGACAGTGGCTCTTTCGAACAGAGGCTTGAATTTTTTGCAGCGATGACAATGTGTCGTCAGCTTTTCTGAATGCGCGATGGAGTTACAGTTGTTAGCGTGCTCGCTTAGCCTTTTGATTATGCAACGGTCCGTTTAAACAAAATACTTCATTCCGTAGGAGAGGGGAATGACATAAGCAACACTTGTGTCGCATTCGACGTGTTTTTTTCTCGTGGTCGATGCTGCAACGCGGTTTGGGGATCTTACCCTGTCAATTTACTTTTGTCCATCATGAACAACCTACTAGGCTCAATTCTCGCTATTTTAAATCCACGCTCGTGTTAATTTGACCTTCGGGCAATTCAATACTCCACAGGGCGGCTTCTATTTTAATTTCTGCTGTTCTGGCTGCCCAAATGCAACATTCAGCGGCAGTATTTTCGGAGTTATTAGGTCGCTGCAGTTAGGATGGATATAGAAGACTGCTATTCAAAGTTAAAAAGTTGATTTAGGAGAATTTCATAAGCTAAACAATACAAGAGATAAACGTCAGCGTTCGTACTGGCCAAATATTTATTTATTTAGTGATCCTAAAAGCCCAGCAATGGGCAATACGTGGGGGGGTCTCTTAAAAAAGTAGCAACATGACAACGAATTGTAGACACACAGGAGGCAAAGCTGAGTTAATAGCTGAGTGCGAGAAGAATAAAAATTATGCATCAGGGGGTTAGTACAAAACGCAAGATAGCTTTGATATCGTTCAAATGACATAAGCAACAAGACATAACGAAAGCAAAAAGTTACCTGGTATGCTGGTTCTCGAGAAGTAAGTGTTGTATGTTCCTGTAGTGTGCAGCAGTACTTGTTTGCAGCGAGATAGACCTGTAGTAGCTCGGATCAGCGTTACTACCTTATTTAAGTTTCGGATTGATTTTTGCTAGTGTCTCGCCGGGCGGAAGGATTCCCTTATCATGCAATTGTGTGCAAATCAAATCATCCATCTCATGTTAACTTTTCAGTGCTGATGCTGCTTCCTTCGGGTTCCGTAGCTTATTTTTAGCTCCAACCGGCCAATATCGCTTTCAACTCTGTTTTTTTTAATAGTAATAGGTGGGAATTGAGACCGGATGTTTGGTGAAGCAGCAGAAATGGCGGCCGATGGAAAGACGCCCATCTTCTGGGCACAGTTTTAGCTTTTATGCTGTCTCTGAAGAGCAATGTGGCAAGCAATGGTAACAAGGAAGCATGGTGATACTTAAAGGCGAACAATGAGCGCAATCCTAAAGGATGTTACTTCATACAGCCTGACGCGCAAAGGACAGTACTTTAGACTCCATATTAAAGGGGGCTCTGTAAGCGGCGCTCAGTAAATTTGTGGTATGCCTTGGATATTAAAAAAAACGCCTCTCGAATATTCTTGAGCAAGAATTTTTTAATGCGCTATGTACAAGCTATATTATCTGTAGTAAAGTTTGGATAACAGTGTGTGCGCGCCATTTACTTCCCTTTCGTCGCATTTGCACGCCGAAATGCCGGTGCTCCTCCACCTGATCCACCGCCGACGCGCGCGGTAATTCTCCGTTGGGCGCAGCTTCCCGACTCGCCGGAGTGACGAGGATGAAGGCCCGAAGCCATGATAGCTGCCTGACGCCTGAAAGAATCTAACGCTCAACGCTATCTCTTGACCGGCAAAAGCAGGAGCGTGCGACGACGGAGGGCGCGAGAATTAAGAAGTCGCCGGAAAGGGCTCGCCAACTTTCGCGTGCTATTTTGGCTTCTCTGCTGCGCGTATAACTGCATTATTTGGCCATGGTGTTCGGACAACACAGTGCACTGATTGGACTGGTTGATGTGCTCTACACACAAGGTGTTTCAGAGTCCCGTTAAGGAGCACATGCATCGCCTCCATGCACGGAGCTTCTCGTTATGACGCCACAGAGGTAGATTGGGAAGGGGAGAAACAAGTATCTGAGGAAGGTGGAGTACAGTTTTTGGTACAACTTTCACGCTCTGGAAGAGACTGGATGATCATAGTTTTATCTTTACCGCGTATGTTGCCTTTTGCTCGCTGCATAGGCATTGTGTTCAAAATCGCAGGCACTATGTGTTGCAGGAAAGCTTCTCGAATGCTTAGGGGAATCCCCAATGTGGAGCAGCTTTGTAATAAGGGAGAAATTACTCATTGGCATCCACCCATGCGCAGTCTTACGGGTAGAAAAAAAATCTTTCCTTTTGTAGCCGTATGGCTGCGATTGGGTGGATGCCGATGAGTAATTTCTCCGTTATTAGGAAAGTTTCTAGCTTTTCATGAACATTTATCCGGCTAGCATGGGGATAAATGACAAAAATTGTGACCAGTAGCACTGGTAGCGTATTATTGCTGCTGTGAGAATGCGCTCAAGCTAACAAGAGAGTGAGCGTCGGCGCATAGGCGTTTATAAAAACCGCGTCCTTGAGCGTGCGCACACACACACGCACTCACACACACTCGCACGCACGCACACACACTCATGCGCACTTTGACACACACACACACACACATGCGGGCATTTGCATTACTCAGTTTTCGAGTTTGAAAGCACCGAGGCAGGAGCGTGTATTCCTGGCTCGGTTCCTCTGTTATTTTTTTCGTGGGGGCCTGAAACTACCCGTGCGCCGACGTGTTTCCTGTTTCCTAATGGAAAGCGCGCAGTACGCGGTAACGGGGCATCGATTTTGTTGCGCAGTTGTTGCCGGAATGAGGTACCCGCAAGGCGGCGCTAGTGACATAGGCGGGCAAGCAGTTTCACAGCTCAGCGATAACGCCCTCCTCGCACGGTCCCTGCGCGATTTCTCCTATTTTGACTCGGTGCAATTAGAACGACGGAGCCTGTGTTGGGCGCCGTTGTGGTTTGGTCCTACAAAGTTGTCGCAGAATATTTTACGAATGCGGGAACCTGCTGAGTGTTCGATCTATGCAGCTCCCCATTACGATGTTTACGATGAGAAAACGCGATCTTTATTGAGCGGGTAATTCGTTCCAGGGTATAGAAATTGCTGGCTGGCGTGTAAGCGCGCTGTTTTCCGGTGATATCATGTACGTACCAACTGGCCCGGCAACTATCCTTAATGGCTGATAGAGGGCGGCTAGAGTAAAAACGCCATTCAATTCGACGGACAAGCGGTGTGCTGCTGACAGTACATGCGTGAATGGTAAATGGCTCGGCTTAAAAGTAAACTAGAAAGAAGCGGAGAGCATTGCAACCCGCTGTGACTGGGAGGTAATATTTGTGCCATGACAAGTATTCCTGCCGGCATAGTGTCCATCAGAGATGTATGAATAGAGGTCGGTTCCCCGAGGAAACTAGCAAGGCGAGGCATGCAGCGCGGCTAATATGACATCTGAATTAAAAATAATTTTGGCCGTATGAGCAACACTTGGCGCCAGTTCTTATATTCGAGTCTTACTTCACACGGCTCAAAATGTGGACGTCTCTATCCGCTCGCGCTTGGAGTTCAAGCAGCTTACAGGTTTACCTTTAGAGGGGTGTAACATTCCAGAGCGACTTAGGCTATAAGGGGCACCGTAGTGAGGTTTCCGGAAATTACGACCACCCGGGGTCCTTTAACGTGCACAGACATCGCACTGTACACGGGCCTCTAGAATTTCGCCTCCATCAAAATTCGACCGCCGGGGTCGGGATCGAACCCGCGTCTTACGGGTCAGCAGCCGAAAGCCATAACCACTGAGACACTGCGGCGGCTCCAGCAGGTTTCATTCTTGTAGGCTTATTGACGGCATCTTTTCACATCGGTTTTCACTGAGTTACTACTAACTAAATAAATGCGCAAATTAATAAATAATAAATACGTTTAGCCCTGTTCCCTTATCTTTTCTGCGTCATGCAAGCAGAAAAAAAAAACATTATGCAAACTATTTCATTCTATATTTTCTTAATTTCCATTAAAAATGCAGAAGCTATTTTTAGTTCATCCTGTTTTTATCTAGGCATCTTGTGTCGTGTTGTCCGAGTACCTATATCGACTTGTTACATTCTGCACAGAGATAACAAAACGTACAAAATTTCTGCGTATTTTCTTTGTTCCTATTCGTAGCCCGCATCATCAGCCTACACTAAAAACTAGAAGCTACGTCTAGAAGCTTCGTTATTGGCTACAATAAAACCGACACGAATGTTTTCAAGACTTGTGCCATTTCCGTCGTTTGCAGTGTGCAGGCGATTTCACGAACCATAATGATACTTTCTACCGTAAAGCCAAACTTTTATCTGCGCTCATTCGGAGACAAAGCATCCTAGTTAAAACTACGCTCTGGCTCGTTCAAGCTGGCAACAACCGCGCTGTAAGCCAGAGGGAAACAGTGTGAACTTCCCGCTGACGCGAAGCTCGCCAGTCCGCTGAGATTTGAAATCGCTGCATTCAGCAATCATTTCGAGCAATCGATGAAAGCGCCACCGCGCGTTGCGCGCACGGCGCCAGTCCGGACGCAATTAACAACGGAACGATTTTACGTCAGGGCATATAGCGTTTGATGAAGGAAGCTTTCAGAAACACGGCGAGGTAGTGGTTGCAGCAGCGTTACTTTGCGTTCCGAGCAGCCCGCGGAACGCCCAGAGTCATTTCCCCTTTGATTTCGATATCGGTGCAAGCAGAAAAGCTATAAAGGAAACCAGAGCCTGAAGATCGGGTCTTAACTGCACGCCGCCTGGTTATTTCTCGACTGTTTCGAGAACTCCATAAACATAAAAAGGAAAGAAAAGCGAAGATAACGACGAAAACTCTGGAAGCGATGAGTCAAGAGTCGTTGCAGGCTTTCTCTTATCGCTTCCAAATATTGACCCAGTTGCTTGAGTCCGCTCAGAAAAGGCACTTCGAACAATATTTTCCGGAGCGCCACAAACGGGCAGTGCTTTCTTCCATTCAGCTCTGGTGGCACAGAGCTCTTTCTCGGTTGAATTTTAAGCTAAATGTGAAAACCACAGACGGTGCCGACACTGCTGTGCCGCAGTAAGTTAGCTGCAGAAAAATAAAGAAATGGTCGCATGCGTTTAAGGCAGTTGTCACCGTAAATATTTTATTAGTGCAATAGAATTAGTTCAACACAATAGCTACACGTAAGGTTGTCCCTCAGAACATCGCCATGGATATCTCTGCCTTTCCTCTTCGTATTTGGCGTTATTGCTCAAAAATTTAATGCCGGTTAGGCATAAAACCTTATTTAGACATAAGTCTCGAAACTCCAAGAGTCTCTTTTAGTCAACTTCTTATATTTAAAATAAGGGCAGCTGCAATTTTAGATCATGATTGATATATCTGCATTCATTTTTGCGAGGAGTGACTGAGTAAAAAGTGTTTATTTAATCGAGCGAAGCCTTCTCTGGCGACTTCGCGGAGGACCAAGTTCAGAGCCCCTGCTGAGGCTGCAGTAGCTTTCGCCCGGTCCATCAGTCATCGCTGGTTTTCCAGCTTTGAGCTCGGCGAAGACTCCTCGCACTGTGATGGGGTTTTTATATTGCAGCACCCGCGTTGTGTTGGCAGCCCCACGAGGTGTAAAATAGTGTGGCCAGCTCCCCGCGGTGAGGACAGGCGGCCCAGTAGGCTCTAGGGTGCGCTTTGGTCTCGGTGCCTAAATTAGGGTGTCTGTCTGGAGTCGCCTCCGAACGGTTGCCTGTTCTTTCATGAGCTGGCTGTGAGGGGGGGAACAGGGTAATCTTTGACCCTGGGCCTTGTTTGTAGGTACCATTATAAGTCACAACCGCTGGTCTAGATTTTAGCGGGTTCTCCACAGCTCGGTTAGTGTATACTCTACCTACGTTATCCGCCGCGCAATTCCCAGCACGGCTGGCGTGTCCTGGTGCACGCAATTATTACTCCCAATTCTTCACTGCACAGGAAACTCGTTTTAGGAACAAATAAGATCTCTATAAGTTGTCTTAGTGATAAAATATTCCTGTAACTGGGGCTTCATAATGAATTCCGCATGTAAAGACGGGTGCGAACGATTCCGCGAAAGAGAGACCATGATAAAAAAAAAGGTATTCAGGCCAACTAAAATTGGAAAGTACCGTCACCACATCTCTTTGTTAGAAACCCGCTATTCACCTCTCAGTTTCAAGCTACACATCGCAGACGCGAAACTTTTTCTCACTGCAGTGGCTTTTAAACAAGAAGTTGTCCTGTTCATGTACAATATCTCAAAAATTTGGCGACACATATCTCATTCGTGGTCCTAAATTCTAATAGATAAGCGTACTTTTAAATCTGGTACGTACTCTTCCATATATATATTCAGGCCGTGACGTTGCGATGGCAGCCTATAGCGCAGTATCGGAGAGTAAAAGTGTTAACAGCATTACAAATGCATCTACTAAAAGCTGTAAACAAAGAAGTATAAATAAATGTTACCATGACTCGTGACCAAACAGGGCTGTCTGATAAATGAGCTTACTCCGAAAGGCAGCATTGTACACGTTTGTAAGAGCCATTTAAGTATGCAACGATTTTACGCGCGCAATTATCAGCAAGACTGGCAGGCAGTCACTATGCCGGAAAAACTGCGCAACTGCTTTTTAGGTAACTCCTTCGTGTTGGTCTTGCAGATAAGTACCTTAAGTGAGGAATATAATAAAGCAGGAGCTTTTTCAAAATGCTACCACTTTGCATAGCCAAATTCGTCTATCGCAATAACTTTTTTTCGCTCGTCCTATAATCTGCAGAAACAAGGTAGGCCCTAGTGATATGCTAGAAGTTTTTCTTGCGCAAAACCTAAAGAGAAAAAAAAATCGCTCGATGTTGGAACAGCTTATCTGCAGCCGTGTACGACACGCTTGTCTCCCAATGTACTTACTGAACACCGGCAGCTGCAGCAGAGTTGCGTACACGCGCAAAACTGGCGTGTCCTCCTGTCATAATAGGCAGTCTTTCACGGGAGAGGTTTATTCATTATGCACCATTCGAGCTGTCGTTCCACCACCTCTCCTAAACAACCTCCCCCCCCCCCTCCCACCGCCGGCTTCATTCTGGTAGGATATCATTTCATCACCGTTAACTCACCGGTGCAGCGAAAGCTATTTATTATTGCTGCAAAAGTTTCTCTGCATGCTAAATAACGAAGAATATATGAACCTGCCTTTTTTGACAAGAAAACTCCGCTATCAGCTCTGCGCACGGCCTAATTAATGCTTCTTATCAGGTTTCGCCACACACACACACAAACACACACAAAAAAACGAAACGCTAAAAGAAAACGGGACGTTAAAGATAAAAAGAGAAGAGGAAAGAGAAGTGTGCAGTAATGAACTCCCTTTGACAAAGTGGGTCGAAACGTTCATTTTCTGCTGTAGCGCTGTTCGTTACGACCAGCAGAGCTCCCTCCAACTCGCCTCTTGCGCATGCGGGTTCTTATTTCGTGACGTTCGCGTCGCGTGGGGCCGTAGGAGATACAATCTCGATGAATGTGAGTCGCAACTCAAACGACACTATATTAAGCAAGAAAGAAATTCGGAAAGGAAAAGATAGCAAATGCGCAGTTTGCCTTCAACTTTCCTCCCTCATTCTCGCCTGTTCGAAGATGAATGCTTTGTATTTTCTTGTTTTCCGAGTAAGAACAGTGTGTTGTTAGATCTTACTGCGCTTTTGTCCTTGCCGAAAATTCCTCTGCTGCTAACGGAAGCGGAAGAATAAACACCGACCGGCACTTTCGATATCGCGGGGTCTGCAGAAGGACGTGCATATAACTTTCGTTGGAATCGCTGTTGTGACGTACATACTTCGGAGCTTCGATGCTGAAGCCTATTTAGTTAGTGACTGGAGGCAAAGCTTCGTTAGCATAATAAAAATTAGCGCAAGCACGGTATTCTTATCTTACTTCATAAGTTCAGCGCACGCTGTTTTCCTTCTTTTATGTGTGGGCAGGTTTCCGTGCTCTCAAGATTTGCGCCCTCATCATTTGCGCCGCTCTAAAGATTCAAGTGAAAAGCACGGCGCTGTAGTAAGGCTATGCGAGAAATTCTTTGCATGCTAAAGGTTTAGATGGTTTAGCAAAAGCAAAAAGCCTCCATTTTTAAGTTTTAAAACAGCATGAAAAACATGTATATTTGTTTAAGGTTATCAACGCTACTTTAAAAATAAACGTCTAAATTTCGTACATACTCCAGCGCAGCACTCGCGCAGTCCTAAGCGTGCACTTCTGCGCTGAACAAAGTAGGCCGTCATTGCGAATTAGCAGCTTTTCCACGAGCGTCGTTTCCACTACTCTGGCGTACATATTGTTGCTTGTACCACTCTTTTATTTCGCTTATTCCAAGCTTCAAGAAAATACAGCCCATACTGATTTCAGGCTTTCGCTTATATTTTTGTTTCCAGAGCCAAAAATCTTACCCCCGAAAAAAATAAGTTGTCGGAACACGCCACCTCTCAGTTTAACCTACTGACACTGAAGTAACAGTAACGGCAGTGGAACAGCTGGTAGCTAGTGATGGTTGCATTCAGTTCTGTCACAGCTAAGAGGGCACAAACATACAGGTAGTCGGAGTACAGGCTCCGCTATGTATGAAGGCTGGGTATTTTTTTATTTCGCGCTCCGTATGACATCATGCTTATGTAGAATTGTCTTCTCTCCGTCTACGACCTCTGCTTTGTTTACATCATGAATGCCGAGCGCACCTACAAGCAGCTGCTAGTGACCTTTATGCTTATAGTAGACACCTTGATCAAGACGCGACCTCAAGTGACCCCTCGAGTCCTCCAGGGGCCGCCATAGGACGTACTCTTGTCCCGATATGCTACGAGGCAGTGATGGATGGCACATTTCGCACTTGCAGGCTGGACCGACCTCCCGCAGTGAATGATTGATGAATGCCGCCCACAGAATCCCTCCCCACCTACGTCACTGGTGTGAGGTCCTTAGTCAAGAGCGGTCGCAATAAAGCTGCCCCCGTCCCTCCTCCTTCTTTCCGTACAGATTAAAGGGGAGAGGAGGGTTAAGGCTGCCCCCTGCCTTTTACTGATCGTCGTGCAGACAGGCCTGCTTGACCCTCGCGAAGCATCTGCCTTGCTCATCGTTCTCATTATTGGGGCAATAAAATACGCGGTACGCCGACGTCTGCGGAGCATTCTGACAAGGATAACCGCAGGCCTTTGTCCGCAGATGCGATTAAAAATGTATCATTCTTATTGCTCTTACTGATTTTTTTATTGCTCTGATTCCCTTAAAATAACTCGTTTATCAGTCTTCCCACTTTATTCATTCAGTAAAAAAAGAATAATTCGACCTTGGTCAAAGTTTGCTTGATTGTGTTAATCAACGCGCCCAGTCGTTGGCATGCTGCTGTCAAAAAAAGAGCTTGAAAATAGGAGAAATGAGACATGATTGAATTATTTAAATTATTAGAAAAACGTTTATTTTAAGGTACGCCTCTCTGGACAGCGAGAAAAAAGCTAGTAGCTGACGTATGTGTCTTCCCTTCGTCTTTCCATATGAACAGCCCTGCAGGTAATACGCCGTCTGATATAATTAGTTTTATTGCTTGGCATCGTAGATTATTAGCTAAGAAAGCTATCAGCTTCTCCTCATTTCTTTTTTCTTCATATTTCTCACATGGTAAAATGCAAGCGAACAGGAAGGCACAGGAGGGCAAAGTGGGCACAACGCAACAATGCAGTTATTCCTTCCTTTCCTTAGATTTCCTCTCCTCCCTTGTCCTTTCCTTGCTGTCTTCTCTATTCTCTTCTTTCAAATCTCTTCCTCTCCCGTCCTGTCCTACCATTTCCGGTGCATTCGTCTCCTCTTCTTTAATGTTGATTCATTGCATCCTCGTTCTTTTCTCCTGCTTTTCTTTTCTCTCTTCTTCTTTATCTCTTTTCCTGTCCTCTGTTTTCCTCTCTTCTAATTTTCTCCCTCCTTACCTCTCATCTGCTTTCCTGCGTTCTCCTTTCTTGTCCACTCTTTCCTACTCATCTCGTTCTCTATTTTCATTTTCGCTCGTTTCGTTTATTCTGCTTTCATTTCCTTCATTCTTCCTTTCTTTCTTTTTTCGTTCTTCCTTTCCATCCATCCCTGCCCTTGTTTTTCATTCCTGTTCTTAATTTTACTGATTTTTTTTGGTCACGCAACTACAGCAACGACTTTATGGGCTCTCACTGCGCGTGATGCGTGATAAAGACGCATTCAATGAAGGTAGATCGCCAACGCTTTGTCATCCTGGCTCGGTGTGAGTCATAAACAGGTTGAAATGCAGAGAAAACTAAAAGAGTGGCAAGAAATAAATGAAAGGAAGATAAAAGAAAGACAGACCGGGCTAGAATATTACCGTAGGGGCAACGATTCGTCATTCTGTCCCCAAGGACATATCGGCGAACACCGCTATATCAGGCACAATGCATTTCATTCTTGACAAGCACGGTGCTCAGCGCTATGGGGAAGCGGCCACATCGTTTTATGTCGAATGGGGCTGCTGCGCCTGGCGTGGAGAAAGCGATCCTTCTTCGTCAGCGCAGCATCCCATTCACGAACCTTCACTTCTTTCTTTACACCCCCCCCCCCCCCCCCCCCGACTCCCTCTCTCTCGCGTCACTGGTTCTGCCGGCCTAGAAAGCAGGTACTCCTTGGCTTCATCGCCACCTCCCTGGGAATTCCGCCCGGAGAACGCGAGTGCGTGTTCTAGCTCGTGGGCTTTGCCGTTCTCCAAGCATTGCTCCAGATCTCGCGCATGTCAGGTCTCGAAAATGCGTCCTCTCAAAAGCCTCGTGACTGCAGCGCTGAGACAGACATCACTCTCCATCTTTCCGTCGTCGCACCTCTCCCCTCCCCCCGCCCCTTCCCCAAACCGCCGGGATTCGTTGGACAGTTTTGCTTTACAGGAGCTAACAAAGTTGTCCAGAAAATGACGCATTTTTCGGCTCAATCCGTCTCCATGGAGATAAGCACGTCGTACGACGTGCGATGCTCTTTTCCAAATGCACTTCAAAATGGCATCTATGATGACGTTAAAATATGACCGCAAGGGAATATAACCAGCAGGTAATTGTCTCATAGGACGTTTTGTCTGTTTTCAGACGCCTTAAAAGAAAGCGGTTAAATAATTTGTTTTAATTCAGCGCACTGCTGAGTTCTTGACGAACGTGCGCGGGAAATCTTGCGAAAACTGAGTCCAGCAACACGGAAGGGTTGCCGTCTCTCACGCAAAGAGCGGGTTAGGAACGAGTTGATTTCCCATCAAAAACGCAGCACCAGGCTGAAAGAGAGTGCGGCGCTCGCAAATGCGAGAACTGGAAAAGACAAGCAGGCATCCCGGATTCCCTTCTATCCTCCCCATGTAAACGGCACTTCCCTAAGTTCTCTCGAGCCGTGGTCAGGCGGGCACCTTACGTGACTCGGGGAGTAAACACAGGTTAGTGCTCGTAAACATTTCTTCTTCTTCAGGCCCAACAGTGGATTGAATTGTTTTACTTTATTGAATTTTTTCCTTTGCGCTTAAGGCCAACACACTACTTGTGGAGGCGGCGTTGATAAGGAAAAATAATGCAGCCCTTAAATCCTTCCGTCTTTTCTTCTTGACTCTAAAGAACCGTGACTGCAGCTTCCTGCATGCTGCAGAAAACTCCCGAGATGCGGCCGCCACGCTTCGTCTCTGCTGCTGCTTCTGTTGCAGCGAGGGGCACAGGATGGGAAGCGCTCGTTCGTTCGGGCAGAGTTTTCTATCCGAGCCCCTCTGGCGATGCGGTGCGCGTGGGTAAAGAGGACGTCAGGGATAGGAAGGCAACGTAATGGAGTACCTTTCACGAAGATTAAGCGGCAAAGAGAAGAAGCACTTGCACCGGGAAGTACTCTGCGCCCCGTCCGTCTGATCGATAACAGTTCCACTAATTGGTCACTGTAAGCTAGTACCACCTTGTGCTTCGCTTCTTTCGAACTTGTTAAGTTATTATTCGGAAGACATAAACATAAGACATAAAGACGTAAACTCAGTGGGGCCTGTGCAAGCAGCGAGAAAAAGTGGTAGGGTTTTGAAGCTTTCATTTCCATTAAGAGGCAGTGCATTTCGAACGGAAGGGTGGCCAAGACGCTTAAGCAGCAAGTAGGCCGAGCAAAGCTAATGTGTGCCATTGGCTTGACAAAAGCAACCAGGTGCAGCTTGCTGTATTTCACTCCGCTTGAGTTCGGCTTCCCTGATGACTGTCTCTTCTGCCACATTGTGAAAATCTCATTACATGCTGATCGTGGCATTAACGCCTTTTCTCGTTAGAGTATGGGTTCAAAAACGCTGTAAGTGAGCCATCTTCCAGCCAAAATAACAAGATGAAAACTAAATATTTCCTGTATTGAACCACTGATTCTGCCTTAAGAGGAAAGTTTGCCGATCTTTAGGAAAAATTAGAAGTTCTACCTATTTCTTTGTACCCGGTTAAAGTACTCAACCGGGAGGAATAAAAATCACTTGATAACCGAGCTTATCGGCTCCCAGAATATATATGGTGCCCCCCAAGAGGATGGCGTGCCTGGAGAAGGCATACAAATTTATTGAGCCTTCGGAAGTCGAGCGTGTATTGCCGTCGTATAGCAAGTTTTCAAAAGTTCGTGAGCTATATACGCGCGCACGCTGCGTGTATGGGGGAGGCTCTAATATAACCATTACGGAGGAAGGTTATGGCACGCCGGAGGATATCGCCGTCGAAGCAACATTCATCCGCACTCCCTAGCGGCGGTGCCCATAGCAACTGAGGCATCGGCGACGGCGGTGTGTGGAGGAGCGAAATGAAAACTTATGGGTAGCAACGAAAGTGACGGCGCTACATGGGCGCGAAATGCCGTATTACCGGCAGGAGCACCAAAGTGCGCGGGTAAAACATCAATTTAGTCCTTGAGAGCGCGCCGTAAGGGGGCTCCCTTCGATACCGTTACTCTTCATCCTAAGTCAATTTCAGCCTCAAGAAGATGATCTTCGCGGGTTACGCAGCACGGAGGAGAAAACACGAGGTTCCCGTAGTTTTTCTCTGCATTTTTTTTTGTTTCGCAACCCCGGATACTTGAGGTGTGCATAGCGTTTTTCGAATGTAGGAGAACGGGGGGAGGGGGTGAAGAAGGGAAGTGAGCTTTGCGAGGAGAGGACGGCGCAAGCGCTGCGATTTTCTTTAGCGCAACGTTCTTTTCCCGTCGGCTTGCTTGCGCCGCAGCAACACAAGAATGAAAACAAAAAGCACAGACGAAGTCGTAGCGTACGTAGAGTTTACGCCTTGTTTGCTCTGCTTTCCTTTAGCGTCGTTAAGCTTTGCGCTGGCCCTCTTTAAAAGAGGCGGCGAGGAGGGCGGCCTGTTGTTGAATCCGCGCATGCATAATAAACGGTCTTGATGCTTGTGAGCTGCTTGCTCGGGTACATATATGGTGCCAATAGTGCACATGTTGTAAGCAGTGCAAGCCTTCCTTACTTTTCGATTTGTTTAAACAGCGTTAATACAGTTTTACGCTGGGATGCGTTGGCTGATAGTTTTGTTTCAGCTTCTTAACGCTTGTTTTAATTTTCTAGCGCTAAAATCCGCAGTCACAGATTTCGCCGATATTTGTCTGTCCGAAGCCCCTCTTAGCGAGTTTGAACCGAAATCAAAGAAAAAAAAATCCCAATTTCTAGCACACGTATTTTGCATCTGGCAGAATCTTGCTACATCGCTGGCATTTTTTTTTTTTCTGCTCGCTCATTTTGAATAGTGATCTGTTCAAGTTCCTCCGTACTGACGCTCTTAAACTGCTTCAACACAAATAAGGAATTACGTTCTTTTTGTTCAGGGCATATTTATTTCCGCTACCACTTTTGCTCTGCAATCGGATGAGGTGAACCCTAGGCTAATTATTAGTACAAAGCAAACCTAGCATAGCCTATATTTCCAAAAGCATCTGTAACCGATATGCTAAGAGGTTCTAGTTGGTGTCTTAAAATAACTTTAGGATTTTAAGCACGCAAGCCACGTGCCATCATTGTCATTACCGCCAGCCAATTTACTTGTCACTGTAAAGCAAAGCTTCCTGTCCAGTGTCGACTGTGGCCACCTTATCCAACGCAAATTCCCAATCTCATCCTACCACCCGGCCCCTGACGCTCCCTGCGTATAAGTATCTTTAAAAGAAAAAAAAACTAAGGGAATGCGATAGAATTACATGTCCTATATATAGCAGCTTCTGTTGACTTCTGTGTGGATTTGTATTAGTTTCTTCGCAATTATCGGTCAATAAACCGTCATATTCAAAACGCTAACTGCAGTAGAAGTTTCCGCTAATCTGTGAAAGTGCCCACATTTGCATATATTCAATTTTTTGTTTAGATTTTTTTTTGTCAATCTTTGTTGAACTCAAGCGCTTAATTCATCTAGCCGCCGCAGTGGCTCAATAGTTATGGTGCTCAGCTGCTGACTCAAAGGACGCGGGTTCGGTCCCGGCAGCGGCTGTCGAATCCCGATGGGGGCGCAATGCTATAGACACCTTGTATGGGGCGATGTCAGCACCTGAGGAAGACCCCTAAGGGATCGAAATTTTCAGAAGCCGACACTACGGTATTCCTCATAGCTTGAGTAGCTTTGGGACTTAAACCCCATAAGGCATAAAGAGCTTAATTCATATACGCCCATGTCTTTTAAGTAGTGTTCTTCTGTATCTCTATTACTGTGCTAGGTCGAAATTTCATCCATTGCAGGCTCTATGGCGCGAATTCTTGGAGCCATGAGAGCATTACTTTATGGTCAGTGAAAGGGCTAGTGTATGCTAGTGTTGCTACTTGTCGAGATGACATTCTTAGGAGTGGCCACTTGAAGACCAGTTCTGTCTTCAAGCACTTCAAGAAACAGTGCGAACTGTTTTTTTTTGTTGAAATCCCCAACGGAAACCAGTTGGTGGACATCACAAGGTCACGTTACCTCTCTAGACAAATCATTACTTTAATTTACACATGCCACAGTGAGCAAGCAACTCACAGACCGGTGACCAGGTTAACACCTGCCATGGTGGGTAGGTCATGATGGCACCGCAAGGCCACGTGATCTGTCTAGACCAATCAGAATGGTCCATCAGGGCAAGTTGTGAAGACGCAAGGTCACGTGACCCCTCTCGAAAAATCAGCGAATTTTGGGACAAATGATGGTAGATTTTACTCCTGACATGAACGCTAATGCTATATTGTTAATATGTATATATCTTCTAAAGCTCAGTTGTATTGGAAAGTTTGTTCAATGATATCGGTCTTCTGCATTCTGTCACGTGCCCTGATGTTTTATTACATGGAAATTATGATATTTCAGCCCCAGACAATTGCGGCTCCAATGTCAAGGTCACAGTGCTCAGCGTTACTATACCATAACATGTCACCACTGCGGCTATTTTTTTTTCCTCACCAAAAATCTGAAACCAGTGCATGCGAGTTCCGAAGTCAATGTAAGAATTTCACAAACAGAAAGCAGCTTACGTGTGCGCCTGTCAGAACCATAAAACTGAGATAAAAACACTCCGGAAAGCTGGAAAATGGCATTGACTTGTCAGGAAATTGGTATGCAGTAAAAATAAAACCTCAATGATCTGCCTTCACTCTTTTTGTATAAGAGATCTCTATAATAGAGATCTCTGTATAAGAGAGAGAGATAACAAATTTTATTAGCACTTTACTGTTAACTTTATTTCTGCGTTACATGGTTTGGTTTGGTGTATGGGGGTTTAACGTCCCAAAGTGACTCGGGCTACGAGGGACGCCGTAGTGAAGGGCTCCTGAAATTTCGACCACCTGGGGTTCTTTAACGTGCACTGACATCACACAGTACACGGGCCTATATAATTTCGCCTCCATCGAAATTCGACCGCCGCAGCCGGGATAGAACCCGCGTCTTTCGGGCCGGCAGCCGAGCGCCGTAGCCACTCAGCCACCGCGGCGGCTGCATTTCTGCGTTACATGCCGACGTGCATGGACATAAGGAGAGTCGGAGGAATAGGCTACCAAACGGGCCGTTCAAGCTTTGTATAACCTGTCTTCTCGATTCGTAAAATAGTTTGAAAGCATTTTTTCAAAATTTCCACGCAATTTTTGTTGAGGTTGTCAGAAGAAGAGGGGAAAGCTTTAGACAAGGCGAAATGAACGGCGAAATTATTATTCAGCACACTATTATTGCACCCTCCAGTCCTTACACCACACTAAGCAAGCAGAACGTAAAATAGCTCCCACATGACACACACCGAGCTCCAAAGAAAAACTATTGCGAATGAAGGGCGTAATTAAACGCCCGCGCTCACTGCTGGAAGGCTCGAGAATACGGTGCAAGAAAAAGTATGGCGGGTGGTTTGTTTGCGTGTAGCCTTTTCTTTGCCTGAGAAGAAGTAAGCGCCGATTACTAGTGAAGATAACTTCAGCTATAAAGTTTGGTGAATTTTCAAAATGTCTCTTATGAAGCGATTCGGGATGAAAGCTCGGAGTCCTGGGACTACGGCTGACGAATACTTTTTCGCACAATTATAAGGAAAAATTCGGGGGTTGGCACTTTAGGCAGAGCGCTTTTAGGGAGCCAGATTGAAGAAATGGAGCAGTATAAGCAGACAGTCGCACTGATAGCTTCATGATTAGAAGAAAACTATTAACCGGCAATAGTTACCGCCGGCGAACCATTCCGCACGAGGTGCTGGTAGAACGACAATGGAAGTATAACTGCTTTAAGAGAAAACTTCCGGCACAGATGCATATAAGCGTCGCAGAACGTCTAAATCTCTCTAAAGACCATATGCCGCGAATCTCCAAACACCCGAAATAAAGAAAGACAACTCAAACGAGGAATCGCTGTATCCAGGAAAGAGGAGAAAGTAGCTGCAGAAGAGGAGGCTTGCTGTTGGGTTTACAGCGGTAAGAGCGGCGGCCTGTTCGAATCCAGATGTCTGTCATCAAGTCCGTCGGCACTTCCTTGTTCCTTGCGCTGCTGATTCTTCCGCTGGGATTTGGAGAATGAAGCAAAATATTTCATGCTCTTGTTCTGGGATTTGGTGAAAACTCTTAAAATTACCATTCGTTCTACCTCAGCGGTGCACAAAATGAGGGAAAGGCCGATCGAGGAGCTATCGCTCGTCGCCCCTTCTTTTTTTTGTTTTCCTCTGCGTAACGCTATACGGAAACGTCTGGTGTTCTTGCATAGCTGCGCCAGCTGCGCGCCGGTAATAAGAACGTGCGGAGCCATTGGTGGGCGTGAACTTTTTATGGCTCCGGCCAGAATCTTCCGGATTTCTTGTGGAGAAGCCATTGAAAAAGAAATTACCTCCTGCCGTTTCAGTGCAATCAGTTTTACCGAGACACTTCGCACCCGCGATTTTGCGAAAGGAACAGAGACGAAGCGTAATAACGAGCACGTTACCGCCGTTTGCAGACGGGTCTCACAGGGCATCGAGCGAAACAATGTCGACTGTTTTAAATTCAATACCTCTGGTGCTTCTGAGAACTAGTCCAAGTGCATAATGGCAGCAGATGTGATGCATCTGGTGGCACGTACGCCTCTAACAATGGGCATATCTTGAAAGGGAAGCGTAATATCACAGTTATAATTCGCAGCTTTTTCAACGCAATTCAATTCAAGGTTTATTTCCTTCCTCGTACAGTACAAAAGGGCAAAATAACTGTTTGGACCTTTAGCCAAGGGCTAGTAAATAGGTCCAAGTCAGATGTGTAATTTAACAGGCATTGTATATATGTAATTATACAAACCAAAATATTCAGAATGTAAGAGAAAGAAATGTATAGGCATTCACAACGGATAATATAGGATACATGAGTAGAGGAAAAGTATAGCACTATATATACATGGGAAATACACCTTATTACCGAAAACACTTATCCAGGATGTTATAATTTTTAAATATCATAAATCAAGCAACTAAAATGTTTCTTCACTAGTGCCAAAAATTGTGTGCAGTTTTCACTTCCAATGGTAAGCTATTCCATATTTTTGTGCCCCCAAATTGACGTCGCCGATCCCCGCACACATTCTCGGGGGGGGGGGGGGGGGGTAATTAAAGTTACCCGCCAACGCATTACTGGTGGTGCGGGATGAGGAGCAGAATAATGGTGCATGGACAGGATGGTTGTGTCTGTAGGAGGACTGTATTTACGGTAATGGCCATATATTTTCACGCATTATGTCAAACGGTAATGCCTGTAATTTATGAAACAATACCTTGCTTTGGGTGTTTGTAATTGTTATTATTATTAATTATTGCGATTAAAATAATATTTGATATTATTAGCTGGAGTTTGTAACACCTTATCGTCAAAATGATTTCTTGTTTGTAGTAGCGTATGACAGCCAGACTGAGTTGATGTGGGCTTCCCAATTCAAGTGGTTATAAATTATTATGCCAAAGTACTTGAATGTCCCAAGCCTTTCCCGTTCGCCATTGTTCATTTTTATTTTATTATTTGATGTGATTAATCTACGCTGGGAGTGGATTACCATGTATTTAGTTTTTTTTTCACATTCCCAGTTAATTTTTTTTTGCAAAAACCAGCGAGGCAAGTGTAGATAGTTCTGCATTGATTTTGGCTTCAATTTCTTTCCTATTGTCGCCTGTGACTACGAAAGCTGTGTCGTCTGTGTACATGAGTATGTCTGCTTCGAACCTAACAGCAGCGGCGCCCGCGTTTCGATAAAAGCGAAACGCAAAAGGCGCCCGTGTGCTATGCGTTGTGAGTGCACGTTAAAAATCCCCAGGAAGTCAAAATTATTCCAGAGCCCTCCACTAGGGCACCTCTTCCTTTTTTTTTCACACTTCCTTTATCCCGTTTTGTTTCTTGCTTTTTAGGGGGTGGGGGAATCATCAATTTCCAAAACACCATAATAAAACTTCACAACACGCCCTACGCTAAACACTTTTAAAGCACCTAGATTACTTTCACATATCTGTTGCTTTGTTTGGCAGATATTTTTAAAGTCTTTAACCGTTCGTATATACAGCGTGTATTATATTGCTAGCTATCATCGTTGTTTCGAATACGAAGAGTCCTCAAGAGAAACAGTATGCTTTTCCTTTTCAGTGTGTATTTTATTTGCAGTTCTTCATCGCTTCTACCTACTTGTAGTTTTTTATTTCATTTTATTTTGTTCCCTCTTTTCTGGGCACTCGATACGGTATTACAGAATTCTGCTCAGAAGCAAGCCTGTTAGTTCGAGATATTAAGCTTTTAATTACGTCAACACCGTCCCTCATTTTTCCGCCCCTCTTGTTTCGCAAAATCCGCTTAATTTCTGTCTTTGATTTCAATGCTTCGTCCAAACTCTGTGCAGCTAACATTGCTCTTGCTATCCTGGTTCCACTGTAGTTCCGGCTCTTATTCTATTTTTGTCCAAACTCCGGTGTTGCATAGATAGCTTGCTTTTTCCTGTACGTTAAATGCAGTTGTTTTCATTCCCTTTCGTACTTTACTTAAAAGTCTTCGATACCTCGCTTCGCATCGACTAACTTGTATTTATCTTTCTTTATTCGGCTTTATTTATGTTTTATCCATTATTAGGCTGTTTTTTTTGTATAAAAAACCTCTTTGTAAAGGCGGATACCTTTTTATGTTTTTAAGTTAAGCACCTTTAAATGAAGGGCCTGCGTTACTTCGACGTCTCCTGATCAAAATGAACTAAGTGACATTGTACCGCTTAAAAAAAAAAGTAGAATCACGGCAGCGCTGATCACCATTTTTACACAAAAACGAGTTTTTTTTTTTCGTCACTCTTCCAAGTATCATTAATTCTTCTGAACGAAGAACTGCAACGCAAATCTGATTATGAAAGACGGAAACCGGGCCCCTCTTAAAGTTGTAGCTAGCTCCCAAGATTAGAGCCTTCGCCTTGTTCATGTACTCTTTTAGCATCGAGTGCGGGATTGCTCCGGTTGAGAGGCTAGGTGATGGTGCCCGCCTATTCACGTGCACGTCACATAGCGCGTGCTTGCTTATGCCACTGTGTCTACGTGAGGTCTGCTGAGCATGCGCTATCTGGTGAGACAAGATTCTTGTTGAACCCGCCTGTACGTGCACGCAGCGGGACCTCATCACTTTTTGTGCGCGTGAACTCACAGAGCAATGATGGTTCACGAACTTACCAGCGCACAGTCGATAGTAAAATATTCATGACACAATCCGACGCCACCAAGGATTGCGGGATTGTTTCTTCACAATCGGGCGAGGGTACAGAGTTTCAGAGCGGCCCAGTTCATCACACCCTGAGGGAATCCGGCGGCACGCCTTAGACATTGGCGGAACGCGCCAATCCTGCTACCGGTGTTCTCTATTGGGCAGGTTCCCCCAGTTGTGCATTGAGTACGCGCTTACCCTAACTTCTTATTTATTTCTTCTTTGTTTATTTGAGGCGTCGGTGCAAGCAACGTTTGAACCTCAGTCCCGTGTCGAGTAGCGCATCGTATTGTATCCTGTTTTCTAATTTGTTTTTTGGCTGACAGCATCGACCATGCAGGAATATACTCTTGCAATCTTTGCGCCTATCTACTTGAATAACGAAAAACGTAGAGCTAGAAAGAGACACAGCGGCCATGCTTTTACGATTAACACACTGACTGCACGGATGTTTTCCTTTTCCGGTCCCCTTCCTAGGGAAATCAGAGCTTTGCTTGTGTCGATTACGTCCTCATTCCTTCCTTCTCCATCTTCTGCTGTCCCTTTCTCTCTCTCTTTCTCGTTCTTCCTCTTCTCTCTATCTCGTACGAATCCCCCGTCGGACATCTCAGCCTAATGAAAGAGTCCGATTCCAATACGTGCGAGTCGGTGATCGGCTGTCTCACCTCGAGGCTCGAAGCCTGCGGAGAGCGGGGCAGCTTTCAGCTTCATGTCTCATTTCCGTTCCCTCTCGGTAAAGGAGAAAAAAAATACACTTTATAAATAAGACGCAAAAGGTGTTTAAAAATACGCGAAGGCAGCAAGATCTGAGCTCACACGTGTCTTTCGCTGCACCGGAAATTTATAAAATAATAAATTTCTTCACATCGCCGCTCTTTAGCAAAGGCCAATTTCCATTCAAAAGCAACCAAGCCTGACCCCTCTGTGTACATCTTTCATTCTGTCTTATGCTTCCTGATCCTGTTTTTTTTTCTTCTGATGAACTCCCTTTATATACTGTATTTTGAGCTGTCGGCACTGGAGAGATGGAGTAGGTTATACACAAAACGGCAAAAGAGCACAACATTGGGCACGAAGCGCAAAAATTTCATAAGACCTGCCAGGTCAGGTTCTGAGCGGGTTTCGAATGTATATGCCAGAAAAACAGAAGGAAAGAAAGAAGGCAAGCCAAAAGAGAGAGAAAAAAGGAAGACGATGGTGAGCGCGTAATAAAAATTAATGGACCTCTGCAGTTCTCGCGCCTTCTCCACTGGTTCGTTCTGCGGCGCCGGGACCAAACGAAATCTCCCTGACTCAACAAGTCGTGCGACCGGGATTAAAAGCGCTGACGGCTTCGTTTCGTCGCTGTTTTTTATGTCTGATCCGTTTCCGCATTTCTTCTCGCTCGCCACCCTTTTTGCTCGAGCAGCCTCCGGCTACGGCGTATGTGGCTGAGGCTGAGTCGAACTTTGGCGCCGGGCCGAGCCTAGGTGTGTTATTGCGCTTCCCGCCATGAAATATTTAACGCGTGGGAGTAGCTCATGTTTTAAAGCCCGCCAGTAGTTGCTCGAAAAAATACAAAGAAAGCTCTGAATAAAAGACGGCTTGAAAAAGCTAGCATAGAAATCATCTGCTCTCATTCGATTTTTCAGGCTTTATACATTTCCGGGTTCGTGTTGCTTTTCGAATTATTTTGTACGTCTGTGAGACTGTTTTATGGTGAGAAGTATTGTATGATGCCTCTTTAAAATCATAAATCAAGCTACTAATTAAATGACGTACTCGTACTTTCTTACCTGGCACTTGATCAGGGGCATTTGAATTTCTAATAAATTAATAAAAGCACCAATTAATGGTAAGGGTTTGTTTTAAGGCACTAAATTCTCGGGAGATGTGAACTGTTCGAGCAGCCGAAATAATAAACAAAACCTCAGTTGACGGAATATATTATGGTATTTATGCGTGCATTGAAATCTGAACTGGGCAAAACGTGACACAAAAGTGAGTATTCTGGTTACGTGCACAATTCGCGGAGAAGAAGCCGCTTCAATACAGTTCCCATGTTGCCTTGAAGCATTCTTCATTCGCATCACATCTTCTGTTTTTTTATTTATGAGTTTTATTCCCCCATCAAAAACAACCATTAAATGGGCGCTATTGAAGGTGAGAAAGCATAGAAATGTTATATAGGTAGCACATATCAACATGACACTACGCAACGCTATGATTAGAAGTAGTAAAAAATTATAAGCTGTTGACGACATAGTCCTAAGATTGCGAACGAAAACACTTACATTTGCCTCAACATGTCGACTCAACAGACAAAACAAGTTACATGACACTTAATTAACAAAAATATTATATAGGATTATCAAAACAAGATTTCATTCCTCAAGCAATCTGGCTGCAAATTGTTCTAATCATAGATGGTTTCGAGAAAGATGATCCACTAAATTAAATGGTCCCACACGTAATTCGAGTGATCAACTCGGCGAACCTATACGTTGCATAAAATACATTCCTTAAACCTGTTGAACCTGTAAGATTTATCCTGAATAATTTTAGGCACACGTATTTCCACATTTCGTGCAGAAGGTTCTATCTTAATTTTATTAGTATGTAATAGAAGCTTTGCATGAGGTTTTATTCTGGGGAGCCATATCGTAATTCTCGTTTTTAATGCGCTTTAATTCGGCAACACATGTTTTTGTTTCAGGATAACAAGCACAGCATTCGTATTTCGACATAGTGCACACATTTCAAAACGAATGTATTTCCTTATTTGAGCTGGAGTTCGCCTAAAATTTTGTTTTCAGGAAGTTACGCTCACAGCAAAACTTAGCTGCTATGCAGGCAGTGTCGTCATACCAGGAAATGTGTTGTACAGAACACTAAACAACTTAAAATTTGTCAATATGAGTAGAATTTTGCTTAGAGACGCTATGCAGTTTCTAAAATGAGACGTTTGATTGCTAGCTGGAGAACTTAGCGTTTGAAAAATGACATGTCCTGTTCGATGTTCTACACCAGACTAATATAGAGCCAACGTCAATTTGTAACTGACTATCAACATTTAAGCAACTAATGACACAGTAAGTGGAATAATCATCGCCATATAATTTCACACAACTTGCGGCCTGTTCACATATATCATTATTGAATATAAAAAATGAATAAGCCCGGGGGACACCTGACAAGACTGTTTAATGCGACGCGCTAGTTCCGTTAAGCAAAACACACTATTTTCTGGCCGAAAGGTAACCCTCAACTAGTACAAAAGTACAGCCCGGATGTAGTGCAGACAAATTTTCCAATAAGAAATTGTATTAAAGAGTCAAACGCCTATTTGTAAATTTGAAAGGATACTATCAACCTGTTTAACGTTAACTGCCCACGCCATGCCAAGTGTAAACTCAACTCCTTGGGCGTCGCAGGAAACTCCCCTTCTAAACCCGTTGTCTTGACTAGAAAAAAAAAACTGTTTCCTTGTAGGTGAGCCGTAAAAGATAGAGAAAATAATGTGTTTTAGCTCCCTGCTTGCAGTATGGCTAAATATATAAACCTTTGTTTTGGATTTTGTTTTGTCACCGTCTTTACAAACAAGTACAAATTCGGCGGTCTTAAAATCGTGAGGTAAGACACTGATATTGACTGAATAAAAAAAATCGCTTGAAATGGGACAAATGACGGAGTACAATATTTTAGTACCATTAGAGATTTAAGATATGATCTGCGCCGGGCGCTGTTTCTTTATTAGTTTTTTTCTATGCCCTGTACTAATAATTATATTTCTCTCATGCGTCCCTCATAGCTCGAGTCGCTTCGGGAGGTTAAACCCCGAAGAAGCTATTTTTCGCTCACTGGTGAAAAATTCTTGACAGTTTACAAGCCACGAACGTTTTCTTCGACTGTATGAATAAGGAATGAAAGTAGCTGTTAAACTGTAGAAATTTTATTTTCAGGTCTTCGCCTGGATAATAGTCATCTTGAACTTCCTGTTTAATATTCATGCACGCATTGCTTGGTTCTTGCGTGCATGCGTACTTCTTTCGGGTGTTTTATTAATTTTTCATTTAGAGCGCCAAGATAAGTGCTTTCCGACTTGAGCATTTCTTTTGCTATTTATTTAATAGTTTCTTTCATCTTGCATTGCAGTTGAGGATGCGGCAATTTTCAATACCGGAAACGCACGCGGTGTCTTCTGTTTATCAATGCCTGAAGATATCTGCCCATATGTCGCTCATTGGTTTTATTGGAAAAGCTGACGCTGGGCGGAAAATATCATTGCGTTAGCATAAAAACTTCGTTTTGAATAGATGTCATGCAAAATGTACATTGAGGGAACATGTATGTACTGTAAAATTAGGCAAGAATGCGTCAATTTCTCATGATATTGAAGCGAAATAGACTGAATCATAGTAAAATACCGTTCACGGTGGTGATTTGCGACGGCGCTGCATCTCAATCCAATAGTGTAACTATAATTCCATAGCTGCATACATCAATTATCAAATCGATCGAAAAAATGAAAGTGCGATCGGGACAAGTCAGTAAATCTGTTTGGCGCTGTTGGGGGCTATTCTGGCAACACTTTCTGCGAGTGATAATGTGAAATGTGCATTGATAATTCCTCGAAAGAAACAGTGACCAAGTTTTATATTCGGCTGAACACAATGGCAATTTACGTTCTGTTGGCTAAAATGTCTTCCAATAAAAATTAGGTTGTATCTAGGGGTAGCAACATACATTGCTTAACTGGAGGACGTGCTGGGGAATGTTCGAACCTGGTGACCTGTAAAACGAATGAATTGCCATCAAAGAGCCGAAAACGTCCGACGACCTTCAGACGACCTTTGACCAGACTATGACATGAATTGCTTTGTAGAATAATATTCATGCTATTCACGTTACTGCGCACAGTGATCAAACCACCACCATCGTTTATGTTAAGGTCCTTACGGGGTGCGCTCTAGTCTTTTTAAATGGAAATATTTACGAGTAGTTGTTACTTATAGAGGCGTCTAACCATAACTGCGTAATAAATGTTACGTGTCGGCTAACCAAGCCTAAGAGTGAAGCAAAGTCTTACTTTTTTATGACTGTGACAACTAATGATGGTTATTTCCAGGCCACTAGTCGGCTGGAGCCTTTTTCAGGCGCATTCAGTAGTAGCTTTTGGCTCATTCTGGTTAGTGTACCGTTTGTACTGTCGTAAATAAAGGCTTCATTTGTAAGCCTAAACTTACCAGATACAACTGAAAGTTACTTTCTCCTTGTAGAGCAGAGTGAATTAACTTCTTGCGTTAAAGCCTGATTTATTTTAACTAGTTGTTTGACTAAATTTCACATTTGTTAGTTTTTCACCCGCTACAAGCACTCGCTTTTTGTCTTCAAAATATAAGAACTTTTCAATAGAAGGCCGTATTTCTGTCTTGTGTAATGTCGCAGTCGGTGCGCTCTTTCAAGACAAGTCAGACAGATGGAAACATTCAGCTTTTCAGAGGGAAAAGGAACATCTCTTCCCTCTGATTCCACGCACGTTTCAGTCACTGCATCGGAGAGGCCACGGGTTATCAAACTGTTCCTTCATGATCGTTTATCTAAGCTATGCTGGCTATTTTTCAGTGCCGCGAGCAAAGAAACGGCCATTTCAACACGTGCGGAAATTTTTTCTACTATATAATTTAATGGTGGCGCAGAGGAGGCACAACTTTCTGCATGGTCGGCCACAGCGGCTTGGTCAGTAACTTTTCTTCGATCACCGGCTCGTGAGACCAAAGCGAGCGAATATCATTAAGCATATCTGATTCATTTCGCACCGATGATAATATCTGCATCACAGCCTAATTAGGTTTTCTGTTAATGACCAGCTGAAAGAGGTCCGGGATTTCCCTCCCTCGATATCACCAGAGCAAATAACAAGCGTTTCGCAAACGTCAGCAGAGCTTTCACATCATTACCAGAAAAAGTTATCCAAGTCGTGATCAAACTTATGCATGCATATAGTGGGATTCGACTCCAGTGTCCATAGCGCTTTCCGCGTGCTTACATTACGATAAGAACAGCCAACCTGTAGAAATACTGCACATAAGCTCTTGGCGTCCACGGCCGCGCCAGATCCCAAAATGAGCGGCAATGGCCGGAACATAACTTGTCCATTCTGGAATCTTCAAGCGGTCGCAAAGAAAGACGCAAAAAAAAGGGGGGGGGGGGGGGGGGGACACAGCGCTTGCTCGCGACTAGCTGCTTGAAGTAACTGGTCTTTCATTTTCCGATAGACATGATTTCTAGCAGGTGAGGCGGCCGACAGCCCTCAAAACTGACTAGTGCAGATGCATTTGGAGGAACCAGGCATCGATGAAAATCAGGGAGGTGCGATCCGCGTAGCTGATATCATTGAAAGTGGAACACCCTGAGTCGTAGGTCTGAGGAACGGTTGTGACAATCTGCAGAAGCTGCATAAATACTGCATGCCAAGGCGTAGCGTCCATAGGGGCTCCAGGTCACCCATAGACGTATTTTATTACCAATGAATTATTGTAGCATGGAGGTTAATTCCTGTGGACGTGATGCTAAAAGTCTATAATAAACATTTCATTTCAAACAAAATCATCTTGACTAAGATTATTACTGTCACGGAATAATTCTTGAAAATTTGACTGGCAGAAATGATTGAATAGGGTTGTGGAATGAGCACTGAATGAATAAATATTTATTTCAACTTTTGTCATACAAAAACAGTGGGTGACAAAAAACAAAAGCGGCTCACAAAGACTGCTCGATAGGCTTCGTCAGCCGTAGAAGTCGGCAACGTTAGCAGTGACAGTTCATGCGTAATACAATGGAGCCAACTCTTAACAGGAGAGGGAAATATTACACAATATGAAACAAAGAAAATGATAATAGCTAATAGTAGGAAACCACATTTCAGCACAGCCAGAAATACAGCATAATTAATGAGCAGTTCCCGGAGGCTTGAAAAAAAAAACACTTTGTTTACAACCGGATATCACAAACATTTCATGTTCTCTATTTGCATAGGGTGTGTCGACTGGTACAACTTTAATAATGCGAGACGAAAAGCAGTCATTTCATTTCGTGATCTTTTAATAAACAACCAAACCTGTACCTAAAAAGCTTAATAATTGGAATAATTTTATATATTGAGTACCACCCGTAGCTTTTTGTTCTGCAGAACAAAGAGCTTCTGCGTATTCGACACACCAATGTTAGCTCACACCAAATAACGATAACCAACATATCAGAAGAAGAATGCGTGGTAAAGGCCAAGTTTTGTTTTTATGAGCATAATACGTTTATTGCGACGGCGATACCTATGAATTTAGAAAGGGTGATGCAAACATTATTTACGCGGGCATCCCATGACATCGTAGGCGTAAAATCCATACCGAAGAATCTGAATGCCTGGATGTACGCGAATTTAGTGCCGCTGAAAAAGATTGCAGAAGGTATCTCGAAATACACTGCCGTGTGTAAAAAACTGCCTTTTTTATAATTCCATTACCCATGTCAAACGGTCATCTCCAAGGCCCTCAAACCAATAGTCTATCGACTCAAAGGCCAATTGAGCGCTGCGACAAGGGCTGCTCCGATGGCCATAGCTATCAAATCAACGAAGCAGCGCGGAACTCTATCGAGATTTTGATTCCATCGAGCGGCGGCTGCGTGCACTCTTAGACGCTCAGCACTCTCAACATCGCGCTCGGCATAAAATCAGAGCAGTATCGTATCTCAAAAATATCTATCTCTAAAATGTACAGCTTACTTTAAAAATAAAAAATATAGCCCGGGCAAAAAAAAAACTACAACCATCGCAGTATCATTGTTTCCGTCAGTTCTAAAACAACAAACAGGTTCTTCAAAAGTCCATGAAAGCTCTGATCTTGTTAAAGAGAGTTAACTTAATTTCAAGAGTGAATAATACCATTGTTTCAGTTAATCTAGTTGGATGACAGTTACCATCGCTAAAAATTTATTCGCGGCATAAAATAATGGTATCCCTCGACGGCGATCGAGTTTCACGTGTAGCAGCGGCACGACTCCTCGGAGTTCGTAAGCGAGTGCGAATCTGAAACGTTCTCGACTCAGTAGTGTTTGAAAGTGCCCGTGTGGCAGGGGTACAAAACCAACCGCATAGTACTAGAACAGACAATGGTAAGGTTATAAGGGTCTCGTTATGACATAAATATATGACGGAAACGAACAGCCACGAAGACAACGCAAAAATCAGCGGATTTTTTTTATTTGTGGCATTGATGAATGGGAAATTAGTAGTGTAAACATTTTTACCTTAGAGATAACTCAATATAAGAAGAAATGAAAACCGCATGCCGCCGGTGAAATTTGCTCACATTACCTCCGTAGGAGCCGTACACTGCTTTATCCGCTGAGCTACGACGGCGGCTGTCCAATCTTTAACATTCAAGTGTATTTTTCTTGCGTCTAACTAAATAAGTGAGCGTTCACTACGGTTACCCTCGACCATGCATAATGTATGCAATTCAGTGAGTAGGTACTAGAAATACATTTTTTTTTCTTAATTCAAGAGGGAGGTTTGTTTTTTGCAACGGTGCGCACTACAGGCAACATTGCCGTATTTATTTTTCTTTCATTTTATCTGCGTCCTCGAAGTTCTACCCCGCCACCCTCTCATCGTGTGTGAAGGAACCGGCCCACCAGTGGCCTTGTTTGGCTCGCATGACGAATGGCACACTGTCACTGAGTCTCTCGAACAACCAGCTACATGTTCCCGCGTGTATTCCACCTTAGAGGTAAAAAGAATAAAAAAAGAGGAACACAAGAAAAAGCTGAAAAGAGGGCCAGGGGCTTTTTTCTCTTCGGTTTACACCGAAGAGACTTGTTGTTGGACCTGTCCCACGAATGTGTGAATGCACGAGTGGGCATCGCGTTGAGATTGGCTCCATGGCACGTTGCCGTCCTCTTACTTTCTGCCTTTAACTCCCTGCCACTCTTTCTTCGTCGCTCGTAACGAAAAGAGCGTCAATTCTTCCTCTTCCGATCAGACACGTTATTTTTTCGGTGCGCCTCAGTTTTCGTGCTTTTCATCGGTATTTCTGTTTTCTTTCTCTCTTTTTCAGTTTATGACTGAGTGGCGGCCCTTTTACTGAGACCCTCTTTCTTCCTTCACTCGCTTCCCTTGTATCACATCTCCGCATCTATTTTTCCACCGGCAGCGGCGCCGCCGTATCAGACTTTTACGACGCCCGGCGCTGCCAAGAGCGCGCGTCATCAAACAACAATGATTGCCTTTGCCGTGAGAAGCGATGAAAAATACAGCGCCCCCTAGTGCGTAAGCGTCAGGCTCTTCTCCGTCGCGCGCGAGACGAAAGCGGCGCGAATACACAATTCACGCTGGACCAAATTTGAGAAGCCATCAACTACGCGCGCCTCTTGACACGGAGGCCCAGCTGCACGAGTAGCGGCGACGACGATGGAGGCTCCATATTTCACGCTCAGTGCGCGGATCTGCCGATATTGGAAGCGACGGGGACTCCCATTCCCAGCAGCCCCCAATATCACCCCCTCATTTCCACACGCACATCGCCTACTCTTTACGCCTTGCGCTCTTAATTTCGTAGGGCTTTGTGAAGTCCTGCATGTCTAAGAGTAGCACGTGAAACCATTGCCATGTCGAAGCTTTTGTATAATGCGAGTTATCTTTAATGCAGGCAGGCAAAAATGGCGACTTGACGTAAATGGCTCCTTGGTGCAAACATTTCAGCCAGCTGCTTTACAAGGCGATTTACAGCTTCCGTATTGACTCTATTTCTGAAGACAAAAAAAGTTCGCTAATTCGCTTTACTGAATAATTATCCTAGAGAACGAAAAAATTTAGTGCAGACTAGGCCACGCGACTCTCAACAGCGCTCAATCGGTTCCCTCCACTAGTACGCTACGTGTGTTTTGAAAGCTTGGTTACCTTCAGCAGTGACAACTAAGGTCGGGAAGTGAAGCAAAAACTGACTACACCTGGTCTATCAAAATATTCGGAACAGACTTTTCTTTGGAAATCCATGCGTATAAGAGTTAACGGTGAGCACCCTAGTAATGTACGATTCGCTGTTGACATTGCCTTGCTAAGTCACTGAGGCGATTAACTGCAAATAATGATCAATGAGTTCTACAGGCAGAGAAGAACGGGGGGTCTAAAAATTAATATCCAGAGAACAAATGATTTGGCAACACACTTGGGAGAAAACAGCAGTTTACAGTTGGTAGCGAGGTGCTGGAAGTGGTAACGAAATACGTGTACTTAGGTCAGATAGTGACCGCAGATAAAATCGCGAGAGCGAAATAATTAGAACAGTAAGAATGGGTTGGAGCCTTTTGGCAGCTTCTCTCAGACCACGACTGGCAGTTTACGAATACCTCTCACGAGAAAAGTATACAACTATATTTTACGGGCACTCATCTGTTAGACAGAAACGTGGAGCATAACGAAAATGGTTCAACTTAAGGACAACGCGGTGAGCTATGGATAAGAAAATGATAGGCGTAACGTTAAGAGACAGGGAGAGGGCAGAATTGGTGAGGGAACAAACGTGGTGTAATGATATGCTAGTCGAAATCAAGAGGAAGAAATGGGCTTGGGCAGAATATGTAACGCGAAGGCAAGATAACCGCTAGTCCTTAAGGGTAACGGCGTTGATTCCAAGAGAATGCAAGCGCAGCAGGCGGATACAGAAAGTTAGGTGAGAGGATGAGATTAAGAAGTCTAAGGGGATAGGGTCGCCACAGCTTGCACAGAACAGGGTTAATAGAAGAGACATGGGAGAGGCCGTTGCCCTGCTGTAGGTGTCTGATGATGACGCAGATGATAATGAAACATACTTAAGTGCAGTCTCTAGAGGTTGATTACACTGTAAGCTTGACATTATTTAGGTTATAAAGTGTAGAAAGGCACGGATAATTCGCTCAAATTAAAAGAACAGCTGGTTAATTTTGGTTTAGGCGTTAATAATTAAATATTGATGATAAAGGTCCTCAGAATCTAAAGGAAGTAACATTTTAAAATTTCGGAATGGGCTTCGTGGTGGGCGGTGTCCAACATGAATAAAAAAAACCATATGAAATCTCTACAAGTTGGCTTTTCCACGCTGCGCACAAAAAAATAGCATCGTCTGAATCAAATACAGGCGAAGTTTACCTCTTTTCGGAAGTTGAAGTTTTTTAAGGGATTTTCCTGACGATCCCACACGAAAGACCGCTATTTCAGCAATGCGCAAGGCGGAAAAGCTGATTCAGTGACCTATTTAAAGCGCTTGTAAGGGCGTTAGCTATTACTCATCACGTTTCGAGATTTCGTGGGGACTGCTACCACCCTGAGATCACAGCGCCTTCTGTGGCAGCAACTGCTCATCACATTTCGAGATTTCATGGGGTCTCTTACCACCCTGAGACCACCGCACCACTTCTGGCAGCAACTAGAAAACAGCCCATCTCGAATTGAGACTTCCTACGCCATCTAGAGTAGCATTGTGGAAACGACTACCTGCTGCGTGCCAGTGATGACGTCACCGTCCAATATGGTGGACAGTTGTAACTATGCGAGCATGACGTTAGGGGACAAAATGGCGGCACAGCTTCGGTTTATCGAATCCAATATGGCGGCCATTAAAATTCATTGTGCCCTCCAATCCTTTTCCCCCCTCACACCCCAAAAATATCCTATCACGTGCCGGAAAGCTGTCCCGTTGCAGGATCGCTGTGTATGTATGCATTTGTTCCGCTATTTATGCTCCAACAACAAGGGAAACCCATCCGGGGACAGCTGTGTACCGAATTTGGTAGGCAAATAAAACCCTATGGTTTGTGGTATACAACTAAAACCACAAATAATTAACAGGCCAACATTTTATGCAAGCAATTAATAATTGAATTGTTACCATATCGCACCACAAGCCGTATTATAGGCCCACCTTGACCCCCCAAACGAAGCAAATTTCGTTTGGGACGTATCTTGAGGAACTGCAACCCGACAATGGGTAGACGTGCATCGTAACTTCTCTGGTAGATGCCGCTAGGCGTCGATCGCTCCGCTAGGCGGCATGCGTGCACGCGTACCCGAGCATGGTGGCAATCCATCCAGTTTAAAAGGGTATTAAATTCTGTTTCTCGAGACGAGCGGCGCATTCTTCTTTGCTTTCTTCGTCTAGTAAACCAAACAGCTGAGGCTGGTTACTTCGACGTCTTCCAGACGGTGGCGGCCTTTTTTTTTCTTGCTCGGTATTTCGAACCACGACCCACAGTGAGAAACTTTATAAACTCGGCTCACCTTCCACGTTAAACGCCTTAAATGTCGCATAAAAGAGTTACGGTAATGTTGTGCCATTGAGTAAGAAATTTATTAGTTTAGTAGTTATATTTACGTAATTAATGTTTTTTTTTTTGCAATCCATCACGCAAATATTGTTGGCACTACCGCAAAATAGTGTGGCACAGACCACAGCGAAGTATATTTCACGGCTTTACGAAGAGTAATTCGCATTTAATCATTTCAAGCACATGATTTATCACTTGCGACAGTGTAGGGATACTCTAAATATTCACACAAGTAACTGTTCGGATGTTACAGCTGGTTTGTTTACTTCCAACGTTTGTGACTACACCCGAGCAGAGTTATATGTTTAAGCCGTGAATAAAAACATTTAGAGGGACAGGAAACATCATTTTGGTAATTCAGATCAGCATGTGGGAATTATTAAGTAGGCGTTATGAGTTTTCTGAACGATATTGAAAGAACAGCGTCAGTACGGGGACCTTCGGGCTAGATCAGAACGCCGTGCTGCTGATGTTAGGGAAGGGACGTTTCCCCCTCAATGGGTAATTATTAATGGCTTCGCTGCCCTTGTTCGCTATAGGGACAAAGTTGTATTTGTAGTGTTCGTAGTTGCAACGTCGCTTTCATGGACACAAAAACTGCCATTTTCAGAACCGTCCACATCTGTGGACGCTTTGACTGACGGAAAGGAGGGCTATTCCCAGATAATTCAGCTCACGATTTTTTTTTTCCGGTTAAAAACTTTCTCCTGTGGCTCGAAACACCTGATGCTGCGAATAGCTGCGTAAAAGAACCATGCTAATGGTGGGAAGCACACGCAAGAGGGCGCCAAAGTACGCTCCTACGCTTATTCCCATCTCGTTAGAGGTGAGGCAGACTGAGCAATTTCATAAGGGCCACACTGGAATCTGAGAAGATTTAGAGGTGTGACTGCGTGCGTGAGAAAACGCCCAGGGACTGCCGAACTTCTGGACCTTTTCCTACTTCCAGACACTCCCATATTTTCTTGCGCCTCATTGAACGAGAGGCGTAATACTATTACAGTGCACGCAGCTAACCTTTCCTACTACCGACGACTACTGTGGCTTCGGATATTCGGACTAGATGAAGAAAATGAGAGTATCTGCTGTTTGTGCATGGTGTGGGCCCGCCTGATAAACACACAGCTCTGAGGCTCGACTTATTCTCGTTCGGCCGTCGTGCACGATCACAGGGCTGGAGGATTGGATTTGGATGAACCTGCGCCGAGAAGTAAGGGAGGGGGGGGGGGGGGGTAGTTGGGGAGTATGCGCGCTCCTATGGGCCGACCTCGCTCGGAAAGCTGGGGGGCGTTGCCGTCGTCTTCGGTTGTTCGGCCGGAGTGAGAATTGTGGTAGGATGGCTGCGGGGCTGCGGGCGACGATACACACGCGGCTCACGTATGTCACGGCCGGACCGCGCGTTCATTCATCTCTCGCTGGGGCCCGCCGCCTGTCCTCGGGTGCCCGCCCAGCGATAATGAACCCAGACTGGGTCCGAGGTACGCCCGGCTTGTCCAGTCGCCACGAGCTTTGGGGGAGCGGATAGTAGGCAGTAGGGAGAGAAAGGAAGCGATGTCGGAAGATCGCCGAGGGTGCTGTTGGTGGGAGAAAACTCTTTTTCTTGCCTCTTTTCTGCAGTCATTCCCTTTTGTCGACTCTACCTTTCTGGTCTGGTTATTCTTCGACGTGTTTTTTTTTTCGTTTTTCTATTCTCTGTCAGTTCACCCGCAATGAAGGAAGCTGTGGGGAGTACAGGGAGAAAGAAAAGGGTGTAACAAGAGCGCCTAGAGTGTCACTTTCTGGAGAATTCTCCCCTTTCCTGTTCCATCCCTCAGTCTTTCCTCAAGGTAAATCCTTTTTATTTTGTTTTCGTAGCGATATGTGTTTACATCTCCATCTCTTTTGATTTGTAATGCCTGCCCGCTCTTCGGAGCCTCAGGCGTCTGCGTCCAACATCCAGCTGACTTTCGTCTTCTAACTATCCTGATGTTGGTGTTTTTTGGTCCCGTACTCACAACCCATCCGAGAGGCAGGTTATTGCGCTGCTTGTTGACACTGTCAGCTTTACGGAGGGTCTTTCTCAGTCTTTTTTAAAATTTTCTTCAACCCAATGCGGTAGAGTGGAACGGCGGCTGAGGAACGGCTCTTCATTTTGACGGAAATAGCGTCAGGAATGGCTGCAAGCGCGGAGGGATGTGGTTCTCACTCGCCAGATGCACGCCACAACGCGCGAGTTCATAACGTAGAAATCTACCTATCCCAACGAAAAAAAAAAACCTGTAAGTTTTAATTCAGCCGGAGGTTCTTTGAAGAGCTTGCATTTCCAATAAACTTGCTGTTACAGAGCCATGCCTTTCGCGCGTATGTTCGCTTCAGATACCGTACAAGCCAAACTGACACAGATTACTGAGTTTCTGTTGCAATAATTTTGGCTCCTATCCCTGCATCAAAGTAATTTAAAGTAAAGCTTCTTGTGTTCAGGTATCCCGCTTCTTTGTTTAATGTGTTTCTCCATTAACATAATGCGACACCAGCAAAACCAGATATAATAAATCCGAAGAAACGTGTGTCCAAAGCACTGTCAGTAGAACAAATGCTTTTTTTCTTTGATAACCTACGCGTCCAGTTCCTTCGAGACAACAGGCGACACCCGGGGAAGAGTGGTCGTCCAATGAGACCATTGAAAACATAGCGACTTGGCTTAGCTTGGCTCACAAAGGATTCGTACAAGAATATTAAAAAAGGCAAATCGACTTGTAAACACGAGAAGTTATACATTTTTTTGTTTTTTTGCGTTTACGAGCTCGGGAGCCACGGCTTTGCTCCCGTCGACCGCCACCACCCACTGGGGTGAGAAGGGGAGGCCGGCTGCGGAGATGTGATAAGCGCGAGCAGCGCGCAGACGTAGTGGTATTGTTGCAGCGCGCGGCGCGAGCTCGCCCCCCCCCCCCCCCCCCCCCTTCTGAATCCTCGCGCCATGGGCCCTTGTTCGGAGTGAATGCGGAAGCCAGAGCGTGCCGATTCTTTTCGGCACTTTTTGTCTTTTCCTTTTTATTGGCATATCTGGCCCAATTCGGTGGCACGTCTTATCTCAACAGCGTGCACGGTGTCCTCTTCGCCCAGCGGCCGTCCGGTCCAACTTTCTGGCGTGCGCTCTCGTCTCTCGCCGTGGACGCAAAGCAGCCTCGCTTCCCTCAAAACGAGAGGACGCCGACTGAATGGAGCTCCTATCGCTTTCCCTTTCTCCCATTTTTCCCTTTTCTGGGTTGAAAAGACTGGTGCCAGCGAATAAATACATAGATATCAATAGGTATATTTCTCCTGCAAATATATAAGCTGTACCAGGGAACTCTTAGAAATAGGACGAGGACAGTCAGGCTTCATTTCTTGCGTTCTTTTTTATCGGTTTGCGAAGATCTGAATGGAGCAAAGGCACTCCATTGAATGCCGCATTAGAAGAAGCGTGCCGGAAAGATTCCAGATTGACGGATTGGGTTTCGAAGATCAATACTGCTTCCCTTCGCGAGGTGAACCATTTCAAAGGGGCCGCTCGGCACCGATATATGTGGTGATCGATTTTTCCCTATTTTTTCGATTTTCTTTCTTATATACTGGAGACGCTGCGCATTGCATTGTTCGTTGAATGTAGCTTGAACCAAGCAAGTCAAAAGACCTTCCGTCTGCATGCGCTGAAGATCTTCAAAACAAAGTTTGTTTATTTTCGAGGCAAGGGTGTAGTGTACAAAAGCAAACTACGCCCTGAAGGATAGCTATGTACAATTATATTCATTGAAAACTGTAGCTCCTTCAACATGGCAGGTCGTTTGCAGTAACACTCATATACTAAAACTATTGACGGACTGGAAGACATGCCTACTCGCTGATAAAATAACCAGTTCTTCTGCATTCATTAGAATATGGAATCTTGCTGATTTATATCGTTGTTTCGATATCGTGTCTAACTATTACTAACATTCAGGTGATACTGAACAAGCCGCAGCGACTGAAATACGCAGTGTCACCGCTGTGATCATTGGATGCTAGATGCAAACAAATGCTCTTACAGTACTTCCGTAAAAGTTTTTCCCACTGGAATATAAAATAGTAGTTTGTGTGTGTGAGTATTTGAAAAATTGTCAGGCAAACCGAAAAAGGTATGTTAACTATTTGCACTGATTATAAAGCTTAGCGAAATAAGTGGTTTGAACAATCGAACTGACATGACTATTAGAGAAAGGTCAATATTTTGGGTTTCTTTAAATGAACATTTTTTTTATTAACGTTCAGAACTTCTCTATTTTCGAGGATCGCAGTACAGCAACACTTTGACTGCCGTCCACCATCTTTTCATGCAATATATTTACGTATGACATTATAGATTCACATGATAAAGAGGGTTGTATTGATACACTTGTTTTAGGACAGGTTAGGATTTCTTATCAGTTATCTCGCTCTACCCTCCAATGCTTTTTCAGCTTTCCGTAGGGCTAGATAGTTATTGCGCTATTCTGTGAAGGTTTTCTGTTGCAACCAATCAGAGGCATGTTTTAATGAGTTGGATATAGAATCCACAATAGCAAAAAAAAAATGTCTGGGGCTGCATTCCAGCGTGTGAAGCCTCATTGCCCGATCTGACTTGAATATTGACAGGGTACAGCAAAAATAAATAACGAGAAAAACGAATTCGTACTACACTATGTTTTGCTTCGGTAAAGACAGCAAGAAAACATAGTCATAATTCTACCGGTAGTACGGCTATAGCCCTGGTGGTAGTAGTAATAGTGTAAGAAATTTATTATGTCAAGAGCTACAGGCCGAGCATATTCTTGCCCGATACTCGCAAAAAGGGCTGCCAACCACAGGGCTTCTTTTAAGGGTGTTAAAAACTAGCAATAAAAAAAGAGCCGTCCAAACTAAAATGCTTACCTGAGGCGTTATTCACATCATCGTATAAACGACTATAGAAACGGAACGGCGTCTTGCTGTAATGCCGTTGTGTCTTTAAATGACGGCTATTCGACGTTCAAAGCTTTTTCACTGAATGTGGGCGAACTTCTCTGAACACGTTATTGAGAAAGTGATGCAATAAATAAAAAAAAGAAATCAAAGCAAAAACAAAACCCCCAGAAAAACATCACATCACCAAATACGATTCTGTTTTCCTGAAGATAACCGCTATAGTTCTTCCATATGCACCGTTCAAGCAACGCTGTTCCTCAGTGAATGAGCCTGCTTAATTTCTTAATGAACCAGCGAAACGTGCACTCGCTAACTCCAAAGGTCGCTGCCGCATGTGTTGTGATCTGCCGTTGGCGGTTATGGCTGATAGCTTACCCCCCAGCAGGGCTGCACCGTTCTCCGCTGTGCTGTTTTGTCGTCGTGCTGTTTTTCCCTGCACTCTTCTGTTGTCGTGCTGGGTTTTTTTTTTTTGCTTTGTTTTTCTGCTGTGCTGCTCTGTCGCTGTGCCGTTTTTTTTCTGTTGTGTTTTGTCGTTTTGCTGTATTTTTGTCCGCTGTTCTGAGGCATTCTGTTTTGACCTGTATTGTTATTTCGTGTTTCCGAACCCACAAATAGAGTGTGAAGCCTCAAGGAAGAGGAGGTGGAGTAGAAGGGGTAAGAGGGAAAGAGTCAGTAGGGAGGGAAAGAGAAAGGGCGAGTCGGTGACTTTTTTGGCGCTTAGGCTCTCCGGTGCATCTTTCAACCATGCCGTGAATAAAAGAGACCGCGTTGAAAAGCAGCACACAGGAAGAGGAAAATTAATAGACGACTTGCATCACGGCTTCGTTATTCGAGCCAAACTATCGGTCTTCGGTTCGTGTTCGGAAAATGTTACACTCGCACTCGCACTCCGAATAAGCAATATTATAGGGGTGAAAAAAAGTAAGCGGCTGCATTTATTCTTCATGACTAATCCAGAATAGAAAAACTGTTCGTGCCGCCACGTTAAGTCATTGTATCTGAATTCAACGCTTATAGTTTATTTGCTGCGAACTCTATGGCGGGTCTTCATCATCTGCGATACATATGGAAGTGTAGAAGTCGCACGAAAACAAGCATAAGCTACTGGAACATGGTGTCCGTTGTGTTAATTTTCATTTACAGGCTTTTTCAGAGCACAGCCGTTCGTTTTGCATTGGTGAGAAAATTTATGCCATGAGACCTCCGGACGGTGATCTCAGTCTCGTCAAATGCAGCCGTTTTGTGAAATCTCTTCACTTCAGATGGCTGCCGAATACCTATAAATTAATGTGTATAGCTAAGAATTCACCGCTTAACTTTGAGTGACAAGGTTAAGATTAAGTTCAGTTCAATTCACTTCATTCGCCATCAAGGTAAAAATGACGGCTGCGGCCCGGAGTTAGAGCCACCATTTGACAGCTTGACAAAGCCTCGGGCCTCCACTTTGGCAGCAACACAGTAGGCTGGCATTTGAACAATAATGGGCAAAGTACACCACATATGCACCTGAGTACATGTAAAACTGAGAGAAGAAAGCACTTCTTGGTTCGCAGCAATTAGTTTGCAAACAAGAGCGCAGTGAAAACCAGGCGCAGGAAGTTACAATGAAGACAACACAAAGAGAAAGAAAAACAGCAGATAGCACATGTCAAATAACAAGGGGTTTAGATTTAATGAAAAAATATTCGAACACGTTCCGGCATGCGCGAATATGAAGAACAATGTTTTTATTTGCGAGATTGTTAACCAGTCGAAGTGGTCTAATTTATTATGCTTGATCACCATACTATGTGCTGACAGTTTTTCACGCTCCACAGCTGTATACATATTTCTCCTGCTGCACATCTAAACTGGTTTTTCTAGCTCAGAAAAAAGGAATGCCTTACTTCAGATTTCGTGTTTCGTACTCTTTCACATGCATTAGCCGTAAAATTAAGTTGAATTGAAAGTATAGTTTACTTTAAGGAGAATGCTTTCAAATCGAAATCTATCAATTCCATAAGACATTGAATACAAAGCACGCATTCAGCGACGTGAGTAACATGATGGTGATGAGGGCCGTCCTTCTAATAGCCCACTAATAGGCCTTGAAAGCTCCGAGTGCTAAGCGCAAGCACAGTGTTCTGTCGCGGTATGTATCACTAAGTTTCGATAGGTACAGGCTCTCTCTTTCATCAAGAAATCCAAACAACGCCGCCATGTTCGAATAAAACTTCCCTACAGTGAAGCCTAAGTACGGCGAATTCTTACGTAAATTCTTTTCTACGTGATATGAAAAGGCTTACGCAAGTGTACACGTGTGAACTGAAATAAAAAGATTTACCCGGCTTTATGCAGTCTCCTCTTTCGAAGGCAAACTTTCTGACAATGGAAGCACTAGTTGTTCAACCACCGCATCAGACAAGAAATGATTGAAAAAATACAAAGAAAAAAGAGTAGCCAGGGCGCCTCGCAAATTCTAGCATCTCACGTCACGCATTTTACAACAAAAGTATGTCACAGAAGACGGCACGCGCTCGCGGCCCAGACCTTCAGCATGTCTTTCTTGTTGGCTGTTGGTTGTTCCTAGGTGAAGGGCAAAGCATGAACCAGTGACTGTTACTTGTTCTCTATTGTTTTTAGACTACCATGTGAGGGCATGTTCTCCTTGGCGACGAGCTTAGTTGGAAGTTATTAGACAACACCGCGAAGGCCATTACTATGACCGTTTTTCGTACTCTTGTTTTAAAGCTTCGAAAATACGAAATATTAAACTTTCGTCATGTTTAAACAAGCTTCTTCTTTATTGCGACTCGAAAGGAATTCGCACTGCGAGCTCTCTTTATCGCCTCACAGGACGTTGCTTATTTATTTGCTTATCATCGTAAAGGAACGTTTATTCTGTGAGGCCTGGTTTTTCGGTAAATGTCGCCAGCATTTTTCTGAAGGAGACACTGATGTTCTCCTCACACCTGCTCGTCACCAACTTCAAGAGAATCGCAAATGGAGCACACACGCGCAGTCGGCGTCTTCGAAAATGCATGTACACGTGTACGCGTACACACACTGACCACAGCGAGATAAACTTTTATCTCCTGGGCCCTTCTTGAAGCAGGCACATCAATTCCGTAGCACTGTCAATTTTTGGTTCGCTTTGGCGGTTTCTTCACTTGGATCTCTTTTATCATTCCTAAAATTTTCTCCTTAAATAATACATAAAGGACCGCTGCGATGTCCAAAAATACATTTTGTAGCCAAGTTCGGGGCTTCATCGCATCTATAGCCGCCTTCTATCAACTTTTCATGAGTGCCCGCGCCGCCTTCAAGAAATGGCAGAAATTGAGTTTCAAAACTGGCCAACCCGGTGCGAGTGAAAGAGACTCTCTTTTGAAATCAAATAGACTGCAGGCGCCGTCTACCTTCCGTCGGACGATAAGACGCCTTTTTCCTCGAACGTAGACAGACATCAAAATTTCCCCCGTTCTTCATTCTAGCGTCTTGTTTTTCCTGTCCTGCCTTGTCTAGTATATACCTTCGCATTAAAAATTCTCTAAACTCTTTTCCTGCGAGAAGTTTCTACGAAGTTAAAGCGGCTGTCCTAGGAAATTTGGCTTATGCCTACTATAGCAGGAGACTAGCGTAGCGCTGACAGCATAACAGCTGTCTCTTGCTGGGGAACGGAAGAACAATAGATAAATTCACGCTGTAGAAACTCGCGTGACAGGCTTCAAACATCACCTTACGTAAACATCAGGGGTTTGAAGAATGCGTGCCACCTGCATTCTCTTGCGAATACTTGCCTCCATCTCAGAAAGAGGCTTTGAAGACGCACTTTCCTAAGCAGGGACTCGAAGGAAGACAAACACAGCGTGCGAGTCTGTCGTTGCTGTTGTTGCATCTGAAGTGATGGCGAGTCAGTCCTCTACTTTAAGAAGCTTTTGACTTCCACAAGGACAAGAAGAAGTGATTAGAAAAACAGAGTGAATAAATCCAAATAAATAACTCAGGACTTTACTCGCGAAAGGAACCGTCACTGGAATCCTGAAAACAAAATTGTAATCATATATATAACTTGCTGGCGATTACTTGAAATATGCATGCAGTTTTGCGATGGAAAAAGGTCACAAAACTCACGCCACGTGGCGCTGTGAAATCGTTTTGCTTCACAAAACGCGGTGTGCTCAAAATTCAATTTACCTGCTGAGTCAGCCAGCTCCCGGGAAGTTCTGTCCTCCCTATAGTAAGCTGCTATTCTTTTTGTTCTTGTCGTGTGTTCAGTATGTTCTATCTTTTTACTGCACTGCCTTCTTCTGCTAGCAACATTTTCCGCTCTAGGCCCTGCAATCTCAACCGTTTTTGCACACCCCGCAAAGCAAAGGAAATCACTGCATTCGGAGCGGTGTGCCACCGTGGATGGGATACGCGCACCCCGACCCAAAGCGGACGCCCGAAAAGTACGAAGGGAAAAAAAAAGCTTAGGGCGCGAAGGGGAAGCTGGCGGCTGTAGGACTGGCTCGGGAACACCCTCAAATAAATACCACACTGCTTACACACCCACGGTGCCACAGTCGCACATGCAAGTGACGATCAGAGCCGGCTTTTTCCTGTTGAAATGATTCGGCGGAAGATCGCCCATTGCCTCCCTCACGCAAGCTGCATTTTAGACGTAATAAGCCGACGGAGTGTGCCAAAAAGCGTGGCCGGCTGGTTTTACGCGCTCGCAGAAGATGAGGCTCACGAAGCGGAGAGCTCGAAATGGCTGCGGATTGCGCCGTCGTCTCTTCCAGACGGCAGCGCGCGTACTCGCGCCAACAAATGTCGGCTGCCCCGTTCGAGCGTCGTTCCTGCCGGTTTGTGTCCGCAACGGTGGCTCCGCTGAAAGCCCTGCACGTTCCTTTTGTCTGCCACTTTCCCTCTCCCTCGCTCCCTTCCTTGTTCCAGAGCCCGTCTCCCTATTTTTCCTTTCCTTTCTCTGCTTTCCCTGATGTGCGCAGCAGCAAGGTGTCGCGAATTAGATTGTTGCCAGTCGTAAAGCTCAGCCAGCCCTAAATGGAAGGCGAGCAGCGCACGGCGGGAGCAAACACTGCTGCTTCTCGGTCCTCCCGACGGCGGCAATGGGGGAAAGAGGGGGAAGCGGGGAAAAGTGACTGTTGCAGGCAGGCGGCAGCAGCAGCGAGCTGCGAGAGCTATCTTCGCGGCCCGCGCTATACGGTTACGCTGCTCTCCAAACGACTGAAAGGCTCCCCCCCCCTCCTCCTCCTCCTCTTGCCTACTCACCGGCTTCTTCCTTTTCGCTTCGCTTTCCAAGCCCCACACGCACTCCTTTTTCCCTTTTGCCATCCATCCCGGTTCATCCCCTCTCTACCCGCCTTCCCGCTTTCTCCTCATCCACTCGAGGAAACGTAGGAAGCGAGTGCCGAGGGTCGCCCCAAAGTGGGCTCTTGCGAGCGCCTCTCCTCATCCCGTCTCTTTTTCTTGCCTTCCGCTTTTTCTCCTTCGCCTCCCTTAGAGAATGGGAAGATGGCGTTCTCTCAAGGGCTGCCTTTGTTTAACTGCTTGGGCGAGATATTTCCGACCTGGAAGAAGCTTTAGCTAGCTTCACTTGCCTGCGCCTCCGCCGGGCAAGCCACTAGTAAGACAGCTGGTGCGGTTTGAGGCAGGTTCAGTTCGCGGTGGTTGTCTATGGGCTTGCTTTCCTACTGAACGGATTTCGGTGGGATCACTCTAATTTCGAGCTTCGGAACTTCATTGTGACAACTGTTAAATTGTATCCGGCCTTGGGCCATATGTACGCAAGAGCAAGAAGTTCAATCTTCGCTACACAAACACCTTTTATTTTATTAATGTGAAAGCATTACTAGGCTATGTGGGTGGTGTCGTGTCATCAAAACACGTCGGCAGCAGTTGTGACATTTTCAGAAGAACTAGGGTCAAACGAATGGTTTTCATCGATAGAAGATGATGTGGGGATGCTGCACAAAAAAGAATATGTTATTAGGATGATTAGGCGAATAATTAGAGCCAAACATGCCGAAAAAACGTCGAGATAGCACGGACGTCGATATATTGAGTAGATGGGAAAACAACTCTGGACGGCAATATAGTAGAAAATTGTACAAAACAGTGAAAATAAAGACCTAAAATGACTGGAAAGTGATTAATAAAAAGTATTCGATTAAAAAATATTCACTGATATCGAGTAATTAGTTCATTAATTAGAATAAAGTCATTGGACGGTTGAATACGTTGAACGGGTATATAGCAAGTGGACGAGAAAGCAACCGTAGACTGACAAAGCGCAACGCAACTAGGACGAGTAGAAGAAACACGAAACACAGGACAGCGCCTGTCCTGTGCTTCGTGTTTCTTCTACTCGTCCTAGTTCCGTTGCGCTTTGTCAGTCTGTGTCGTAGCAGTATGAACCAACTAGCCCACACCAAGGTCCTCTTAAAGCAGCCATGTCACCAAATTTGAAAAAGCAAAATGGGTGACTGAAAAGAATCAAAGAGATGATCCTTTATGAGGCAAAGAGGGGAAAAAAGAATCGAAGAGAGGCAGTGAAGGGCACCGAGTGTTTATGAGGCGTCAATGCTTTCAAATCAAATCAAATCAGTATTTATTCATCTTTGTTTAGCGCATGAGTTTTCCTGTCCAACCTGAGCACAGAGTGCTTGTTGGTTGTTGAGGCAATACGGTGAATCACCGAATGTGTACAAAAAATTACACAGAAAACAATGACATTATGCACACCATTACATGCCTATTATGCAAAAAAAATGTATACATAGTGAGAAAATAGGAATACAACTTTAAAAAGGACAACCAAACCTGAACAGAGGACATCATAACAGCTTGAAATGAGCCATTTCGAATTCTCTCAATGCAGATTTCCGCAGTGATTTTCTCTTTTTTCTTTTTGCTTTACAGAAAATGTACGTTTTCCTCCCCGTCCCACGGTGACGAAGCTCTTCCATATATATAAACTTCCGAAACATGCCTGGGTTAACGCTCATACTTGACAATACTGCAGCCTACGTCGGTGGGGCGCCAAGCCATTGTAGCTTGCTTTGCGGCATCGAGCAGTCAACTTCGATCTAGCTAGTTGGGCGTGTTCACTGACACAAGCAACGAAGCAAGCTCAGAGTCGCAGGGCCCCATGATAGAAAAAACAAAGCCCCGATTGGCGTGTCTCGGAATGGAATACGATAGAGAGTGGGAAGCGATGAACTGTGACCTTTCAAAACACAACCATAGTAAGGTTCTCCAAGATCCACGCGCACTTGCGTGACGTTGTGTTCGTAGGAGTAGAGACAAACCTTGTGCCGGATTTTGTGGTGGAAATGTGGGCTGCAGTGATATCGTCCAGTCCGTTTTCCTCGATTAGTTTCCTTATACGGATGCATAGTGGCCGATGAGGAAGCCCACAAAGACGTAACGAAAAATGCAATATATAAAAACGATGCCGCGCTGCGCAGACATCAACATTTTATAACTGGGCACGACAGCAGGATGTGATTAGCGTGGTCACGATATTTGCAATCTTTCATACGAGCCTTTTCAGACCCATTGTGGTTTCCTAAGTTCCTATTAGGATTTTGCTGAGTTTCCCGCTCGGCAGCCTTCGGTTTCATCGCCAGGATTACAAGATAAACATATTCTCACCCCGTTTGGAGGACTAACGAAATATCCATGCACTTTTATGATGTTTTTTTTCCTTATTTTCGCTCTTAACAGAAAAGAATGTCGTGAACACTCTTGCTTTTCACCTTTACTTTCAGGTTTTCTTCAAAGCCATCTCGCTGATAAGCAGCGTCTCGCTGACCACAGCTGGAAGACCTCGTACATCTAAAACAGAGCAACACCAAAAACAGCGACAAGGGCGTTCAAAGTTCGGAGAAACCCGAAGGATAGACGGCCCAATGGGGGCCTCTTTTAAAACATTCGACCCCGTCGTTTTCTAGGATTCACGGATCAATACGCGACGACTTGCGAGGGAAATGCAATGAGAAACTGCAAAAGACAAAGAAGTGGGGAACAGCTGGATAAAGAAGAGGGAAAACGTACGATTCGGCAGGCGCCAACAGGGTGTGAATTGCACTTCCTCTGTTTCCGCGTTATATAGCACCCCGCGAAGCCATCTGGTTCGGTCGGACGGTGGCTTGCACATTCGATAGCGTGGTTTGGCGCTTTCACCCTCACCCACCTCTGGCTCTCCGTTTTCCTTCCATTTTCTCTCTCCTCTCATCCTCCCTTTTCTGTATTTCTTTTTATTCCTCCTCACGCCTGCTGCAAGCGCGCCCTCTTCCTTACAATCCCCCCAGACACGAAGTTTTTTGGGCGTGGTTCCGGTGCCGTGGTGAGTGATGAATACAGGAACCCTAAGAGAAAAGACGGCAGGGAAATGCAGGCGGCAGCCGTGGAGACTTTTTTCTATATTTTTCTTTGGATTTTGACCAACGTAGCCGCAGCAGTATCACCGGCAAGCCCATCCAAACTTTCCCGACTTCCACAGCTGCAAGTCAGCAGGCACGGAGTATAAAGCACGGTTTGCGCTAACTTTTCTTTCCTCCTCGTTTTATGCTGTTCGCCTCTCGCGCCTGGACGTGCGGTCGAATCGGGGACGCATTTGAGAGGATTGCGGAGCTCAGAGACAAAGAAAACGTCGGCGTGCTTTGGACGCTGTCTGCGATGGAAAATACATAGTCACAGTAACTCAGCGTTCTGGTAGTTTTAGAGACGATGGGAGGGGGCTCTAGCATCGCTGGCGTGGAAGGAATAAAAAGTGAGAATCCGTCAAGTCGACGCGATGAAAAGAAAAATAGAGTAAGCCACCATTTGCGGCAGACAGAAGCCTCTGTGAAAGTATATACATACATATTTTTTTTGTGTCCGCTTTGTGTTTCCTTCCTTGGTCAGCTCTGTCGCCACCGACTGCTTTGGTTGCGGTCCTCCCGTCTTTCTTATATAAGACGAATGTAACTGAAAGTTATTGGCACTGTCACGAGCAGCTGACGAGAATGACTTAAAGCTTAGCATTTGTTACCCCATCTTTTGTTATCTTCTTTTTTTTTGGTCATTTCTTACAGGAAACGGGACGTTATAGCGGGCTTCAAAGTTCTTCATTAAAATTTTGTTTTTAAATTGTCCCTTATGAGTCTCCCTCCGGAAGCGCCTGTGGCGATGAAAACGTCAAGTTAAACGTCGGGAGCACACAACCCATGAGCTATGTTTCTGCTGAAATCTGCTGCCGGCAGTCAGTCTAATGCTATATCGTAGAGGAAAAGACCTTCTCGTTTCTTTCCAAAGAATTTGCCAATTAAGGCACTCTTCATATCCTTGCCAGTTGATGCGCGACTCTAAGTAGATATAGACTATCAATGCCATTGTAAGCACAGAGTGCGCTTTGGTATTAGTTTTTTCATCGGATTGCGTAGTCCCTGCCGCTGACAGGTTCAGACCATGCCGGCGAGTGCAAGATACAGTCCGCCAATCGCTGCGTGATGCACGGTAACGCCGCTTCTCTCTCCCCATCACTCACCGTGGACATGACGTAATCCTTCTCCACCCTTCTCCACCGGGCTCCTACCACCGTCTGTTCATCTTCTTTATCCCATTTTTCCTCACCCTCCTCTCGCCTGACGGTGCGAAAGGTGACCTCTCTCTCTCTCTCTCTGTACTTTTAGCCGCCTGCCGACCGCTGCTTTAGACAAACAGTCACACGAACTGACGGAGAGATTTTTCTACCAAGGTGGTTGCAATACCAATGCATAAAAAAATAAAGAAGGGTTGACCACGCAGATAGACCCAGTTGTCCATTCTTGAAGGTGCTTGAAAGGTAGAGGTTCACAGTGAGCAATGAGCGTTTAATAAATAAGGCTTCCACGAAAGCCAAGTTGCGGGAGAGAAGGAGTAAGGACAAGGAGTGCTCCGGTGACGGTCAATGCTTGCCTTGCGTGCAAGTTCCGAGAAGGACATTAGCGCGGTTTGGGTCCAAGCGCCCATTAAGAAACCTCCGGTGTACTTTGACTTTATGCTATATGCCTCTGATAATTGGTTAATTTGGCTTACCCTGCATAAATGGCGGGACTGGCTATGGGCAGAAGGAGGAATACCTTCCTAACCTGCCTGCTATTACAACATGTTTTTTTTTCTTTGTTTAGTTCCGGACATTCCTTTGCAGAGATTTGTTCGGAGAGGCTACAAAACGCAGTAAACGTACCAGACGTGGCCGCTCCCCTTCGCTTCTGCGGACACACAAGCATGTAAGAAACGTTCAGCAATGCGGAACACAAACAGCACGTTGTTCCTAGGTAGTGAACTAACATATGTCTAACACATAATATGGGTACTTTGAGGCTTCTGTTTCTATATGCGGTAAAACGGCAACGTGTTGAGGTTTCTGTCGTTTTCAGTGTCCTTCATCCACCTTTCTTTTATTCTATGAAGTGCAAGAGCAATGCACGCAGTTCTTTCACAGCGTTGTTACAGTTTGTTCCCGTTTTTTTTTCTACAAGACCGTTCGCTCTCTTTTCTTGTATTATATTCGCACCTCATTCACTTCAATGTGTGCAGCGTATTCCTAGATTTCATTTTTACAAATGAATTCGATTTGTTTTGTGTATTTGTAAAAAATTGTTGTACTGCTGCCGAAAAATGCACGGGTGCAAGGGCTTTGTCCGGAAAAGCATATATATCTGCCTTTTTGTCCATAAACCGAAACAAATCTCTTGTCTGAATAAAGAAAATTTAAATTGAGTTATTTTAACTGTTTTGTACCGGTGACGATATTTCCTGGGCTGGCTCGTGTTTTTATAGTTTGTAAGTACTCAATGTTGTTTACATTTCAAATGAGTTGTAGTATCATCTGAGAGCTCTCAGTTCCCAATAGCTCGCATTGCTCGATATTCTAGGAAAAAAACAATTCATGGCAGTCTTGTTATTATAGACCACATTTAACGACAGTAAAAAAAAACGAAAATGTTAAGGCGCATAGTAGATTTGTCTTTTCACCGTAGAAGATCACTAAAATCTTCTTTTCAAATTTCAAGGTCAAGTTCGAGGTCACTTTGCAGCGCGTCAACATAAGGCGTCCATACAAGGTTCTCCTGAAATGCGACACTTTCAAAGATCTAAGAGTCCAGGACGGTTCGATGATAAAATCTTGAAAATTTTAAGATAAGTTTAGGCAGCTTGTTTCCTACATGTCGGCAAAATAAATATTTAGGTTTAATAGAGTTTAATTGATATTTACTTTAAGGAAGCCATGAATCCAGCTCTGCTAACTTGTTGTTATCCTGATAAAATACACCTACTATGTCCGCGCCTGAAAATAAAACATTATTCATCAGCCTGCAAAATTAACTTTATGCTGAATCTCATGACTAAAATATCATTACCATATAATAAAGATAAGGTCGGTACAGTTACATGATGCTGACCGCTTGACGACCTCCGCTTCCTAGCAGTGCAAAAACGTCAGCAGCCTGTGAGACCAAGTCTCTCGCTTAAGACAGCTTTTGGCAAGTTCTTTCGATGTGAGCAAACTACAGGCTGAAATCGGTTTAGATATCTCATATGGATTAACTGGTATTCACATCTTGAGCTCCACGTAGTTGTTTAGAAGAGGTAGCACTTGGTAGGGGTTCTTTCCCGACCTCTCACTCAGATCGAGTTCCACTTTACAGAGGACACATGTCACTCCAGTCTTTAGCTTCGCTCTTGCGTTCCAGGCGGCGTCCTTTACTTTGGCGCTCACACCCCTTTTCCATACCATTCCGATCTTTCTGCTGCTGAGCTGCTCTTCTTTCTATTGTTCTATGAGGCTCCAAGCTTCACTGAGCTCCTTCCTTCTGCCTCCAGATCTTTAATTGGCACTATAATTCGGCACTTGCGTGACAAAACTTGTGTATCAATTCCAAATTCTTCACCCAGAAAGCAGCAGGTCCGGACTTTTCAGCTTCTGCAAACGTGTGATCGTTCTGAGTTTCGGCTTCCTCCAAAATAACTATGCGAAAGTACCAAACCTTCAGGTTTCCAGCATCGACCTTGATTATTTCTGAACACTAACCCTCTATTAAAACTTATTCCACATCAAAGGTGAATCCAAGACAGCTGCTATCTCGATGGCATATCAGTGTTCCTACTCGAAGCTTTAGATGCCATCGTTGATCACCAGTTGTAGTGAGGCTCTCGGACTATCTCAAACCCGTGCTTCATTTGGTAACGTGTTTGAGTGTCCAGGTTACGGAAGTACTGAAATTTAAAATAATCAGTGAACAAAACCAAGAAGATCGAATGGCAGTTCTACGAAAGCTTATTTTACAGAACGAAACAAAGATCAGGGCACGAAGCCAACAGCTAAAAGTTCATTGCGATGGGAGTCTCGATGAACCTTATTCGCAGGGCGCAAAGCGTCTTTTCTCTCAGCACAGTCCTTAAAATACCTAAGCCTCGGCCTTTACCTCAGGACGGTAGCCAATTAAATGCACAATGTCTCCTTCAAGACGGAAGCCAATCAGACACGGCATATAAACAGAAGAAATGATGCACGGGCTGACACAGCGCTGTAACAGTAAGCAGAGTCGCTAGTTGCCCTGTGTCACATCGTGGGAACAACGCAGGAGGCATAGGAACTGTTTCTCACTCCTGTAGTGCAGAAACTGTGTTGAAGATTGACTGCTCTTTTCGAAGGCACATGTTGCACGTGCAGCAGCGGGCGGCAGCTCGAAACAAAGGCGAGTTTCCCGCTGTTGAAAACGGCTTTTAACAGAGGCGCGTATTTCCTTTATGCACCAGTTTATTCCTTAACCCGAACGGTTGCCCACTCTTCCGTCCAACAGACTATCGCCGTAACTGTAGCGTTCAATTTTAACATCTGTAGGAGTGAGGATGCGAGTTTTTCTCGCATTCGAAGGACTTGGGAGGCTGATGATGCAAAACGAGTTAGGCTGCTGAGCCCGGAATTGAGGTCTGTAGACTGTACACTTATCAAAAAGGCTGGTTGCCCCCTCTTCCGTGCAACAGACTATCTTTGTAACTGTAGCGTCCAATGCTTGAATTATAACATCTGTAGGAGTGAGGATGCGAGTTTTTCTCGCATTCGAAGGACTTGGGAGGCTGATGATGCAAAACGATTTAGGCTGCTGAGCCTGGAAGTGAGGCCTGTAGACTGTACACTTATCAAAAAGGCTGGTTGCCCCCTCTTCCATCCAACAGACTATCTTTGTAACTGTAGCGTCCAATGCTTGAATTATAACGTCTGTAGGAATGAGGATGCGAGTTTTTCTCACCTTCGAAAGACTTGGGAGGCTGATGATGCTAAACGATTTAGGCTGCTGGGCCCGGAAGTGAGGTCTGTGGAGTGTACACTTTTCAAAAAGACTGTATCCGTCTATCGCAACCCGCGGCGGACTAAAATCGGTGAAGAAAATTTTACGCAGAAAATAAACGTACGTATACGCTAAGGGAGCCATTAAAGATTTACCCGCTTTAAAACAAAATAAAATAAAAGGATATGCTCATAACTTAAATTATCAGAAGGGTACAAAATAGCATGCTTTATTGTGAAGATCACCTTGCAGAACAAAGCAGAAAAAATTTTTTCGTTATTCCGGATATCACTGTGAGGCAGCCGTCACTGCACTTCAAGTGTGCACCAGCGAAGGGTCAGACATAAAGTAACGGAGTTTAACTTTCCGAGTGCTTACATGCGCACTAACCCCAAAAAGACCGCGTGATGCCTTTCGATGAGAAAGTTCGAAGAGCTTGTAGGGCTGACTCCAGAATCTCCCCAAAATGAAAAGTCAATGATCTATACTCGCCAACCGCTCTCGCAATTCTTTGCTGCAAACATTGAAAGCCACAACTTGCCTATTGGGAACGCAGCAGCTTTAACCATCTTCTATTCTTTCTCTAGTAGATTTTTTTAATTCACAATTATTTCGAATATAGAAGGCTACAGTAACCGTTAACATCATAGTCTTTGTATGTTCTGTCAAATTATCCCTTCATTCGCTAGCACACCTTAAAAGTGACTGCCTATCGCGCAACGTTCTGACGCGTCATCAGCGTTAGAAATTCGACCCCCAATTTGCTTGCTCTCGGTATTTTAGCTTCAAGTATATGAGCGACTACAAATACTGAGACGGCGCTCTTACACCCGCTGCTGTCTCTCTAAGAACTCCTATTAGGCCTTCGTCGTCCCTGGCGGGACACAGGAATAAACACAGCGCGGTGCTCGTCTTTGTGACGCGACGTTCTCGGGCACCCTGTAAGAAGGAGGCATGTATAGGAAAAAAGCGACTCCGAAGCCCAGCACCGTCGTCTTCGTCCCGAGTCTAGAAACACGCTTCCTCCGGCGGCTAATGGCCGGGGCCGCGAAGCGAGAGAGTGGCTTTACGGCGGCGACGCTTTCGTGACCGTCGGCGCAGGAACGGACCTTAGCCGAAGGAAAGAACGCGAACGCAGCCATCGATCACGTACGCGTAGACTTTTTTTACGCGCATATATTGTCTTCGGAGCAGCAGGCACCAGGGGACTGGGGTGTGTGCATGTGTGTGTTGGGAAGGACGCACTATACGGGCTATGCGTCTCATCGACGTAGGCACCCCAACGGGCTTTATAATTTTTTTGCGTGTGTCCGTTCTCTACGGCTCTCCGTGACTTGGCCTGAGCGCGGGCGATCTCGGCTTGAATTAGCTTCAGCGTCGAGCACCAAAATGAGATGGAGTCTGAGCGACGCCCACGCATATGCGCGAATTAAGTTTACCAAAAGGGACAAGGAAAAGTGAAAATAGAAAGTAACTACTAGGATTTAGTCCTTAAGTTTTTATTAGTCTATAATTCCTCTTTCCCATCGTGTTTTGTTTCGGTACTTGTACTTATGCGAGGAGAGTAACTCCGATGAAATTGCTATGACGCACGCAGGTATTACCTGAGCGTGCGCTAATGCTAATACGTGCTGATGTGCTGTGTGCGTAGATGAGATAACATACGTGCTAGTTCATAGGACAATGCCTAGGCAGCTCCACCATAGGCTGAATTTGTTCACTTCTTTTACCGAACGTCGTTGTCGATCATTTGTCTCTTGGTCCCCAAACCATCCCCACTCCTCACGTCCGCCCACATTATTATTATCAGCCCAATTCTGGCACACAACCCCTGCATATACTGTACGGCTGTGCTCAGTTCACTTGTCATTCAAGCTTATCATGGTTCCGTCTCTCTCAGTAAAATTCACGCTCTGATTCCGCCGTGTAATTTAAGCTCACGTGCAAAATAAATTGGCTGTGGCGAGCATTACGCTTGAAAGCACTGTCTCAGTGACAGCACCAGTAGTTTATGTGTTGCTTTGTCCCAAATGATTCTAGTTATTTTTACACAATGTCAATAAAGGTAATGGTATAGAAACCGAAGTATAAATTAACTCACAAAGAAGCAAGGTCATGAACTAATGATGCTCTGTCATGCCTGAAATATTTCACTCCATTGCGTTTATTTCTTTGTACAACCACTGCAGTCCGCAGTCTGCAGTTCTGAACCTAAATAAGTTTTCTTTGCAATGGGTTGGGGTAATAATTGTGGATGCCATTTTGGATTGAAAATTCTGAAAGGCACTGCGAGAACTGACGCTCACGAATGGTGCTATCGGTAAAAGCAAAATATTGTAAACCTTAACATCAGGGGTGTCTCATAGCGTAGGTTCTGTTAGCGGGCCTTTTATTCTGGCTTCAGTTCCGACGCAGGCAAGCACCGCTTGCTTCGGCGCTGTATACGATCCTACTGTATTACGGGAATAATAAATCAGATCTGTATTCCAAAAGCACACAGAAGAATTATTGCACTTTCGTTTCGTTTTCATTAGTTAGCGCTACTGCTGAGGCGGAACAAGGGGTGCTCTCTAACTAATCACTGCACTAAAACTGTTTTTTTTTTATTGTGAAAGCAATGAAAGCCTCAGAGGGAAAAAAAAGATGCTTCGGCAGTCATAAAATTCGGCCATTGGACGAAGAGAAGTGGTGTTACCAGAGACGAGATTTTTCATTGGCTGGATTTAAGGGACGTCAGCAGAACCTATAACTTTCATTCACTGGAGGGAAGTTGCGTCACCACACTGCTAATGACGTCACTTTTGGCAAAACCAGCTTCTAACTTCTAATGTTATTGCATTGCCAACGCAACTGCCAACATACACGGTAATTAGTTTTGTCTGAATATTTTGCTATTCTCTTTTGAGACTACAATTAGAGCCGTCGGAAGTGCTCAAAAAATAGCTGCACATTCAATTCACGCGCTTAAAAGTGCCATTACACTGCGTGTCCAGGAAGAGCTAGAGCTAGAGCTATTGCATCCAGGACCATCCATGTACCCACGAGCGCTAGCATGCGCGTTTGAAGATTGAGCATGTTGGCGGCGCACGGTACGCGCATGAATGGAGAATTTGAGTACGCTGTTGTACGAGGAGCACTCTCTCACTATGTGCCGAAAAAAGGCTGAGACTTGAGTGACACTTGCTTGTTAGTTCTTGTGATCTTTCATTCGGTTTATTTTTCATTTGTTTTTGTGTTCACTTGTCTGACATCCACTCTTAATGTTCAATTTTAAAGCCCCTTCGTGACGCCCGATTCCTACAATCGCCTCCTTCAAAGATACATATGAAGGAATTCAACTGCCATCGAAACGGAGGAAAGTGTATTAGAATGGTAGCATAGGATGGTTCTTGCACAGTTAATACCCTCACCGTTCGGTCACGTTGCAAGTGACACTCGGGATAATAAAGCACGTACTATGCCCAAGGCTATACAAGAGAGAGGCGCAGGCGAATACTTTCAGGATGAGGTCATACAACATAAATACCCTCGAATGTACAAGACTGCACAGCCGCCGGCGTAGCTCAGTTGGTGGGCCACCGTATGCGAAAGTCCGAGGTTGTGAGTGCAGAGCCCAACGGTGGCGCGTGGATGCTTTTGTCTATTTTTAATAAATAGTTTTTACGAATCAATTATACACTAATTTGTATTGCCTGTCGATGAACACCAAAATTAAAGAAAATATTCCCCTAAACTTACAATGGTTTCCGTGACACTACGCTTTCTTCATAGGTTTTAATAACGAGCGAATTGATTCTCGACACTTGTTTCCTTGTTCGAAGTGTTTAGCCGGCGCTCTTTGATATCTGGTAACTGCGGCAACTACTTTATAACAGTCGAAAAATATAAAATTTTTATTATTTCCCTATCCTGTCTGAAAAGCTGGGAGCGAGAGTGCAGAGGGGTCTGCTGATTGAATAATAAGGAGTGTATGGTAAATAAGGCAAATTGTTTCAGTAAAATGTAGCAAACTGAGCGACATCTAGCTGAAAATATTGGAACAATAGTGTTTCTGCGGCACGATTTTATAATCGCCGCCTCTGAAAAACAAAACACTACGAAACAGAGCCTGCGTTTATCGCCTTTAAACAACCCTTCTCATTGGTTTCCTTAAAATAAATTAAAATAAATTTTAATATGATTGTGATGTGAATGTGATGCATTTAATTGTATGTCTCCTCTTTGAGTTCGGAGAAAAGATAATGAACTGATTTTCCCATTTCTCTTGGCTGCTTCTATTCCACGTCCCCATACCTTTGGTGTTCACCGTTCAGGAATAATTGTATACCCACGTACCGCAGAAACTAGGAAAAGGAGCGTACCTGGCGGAACACTTTGTATACAGGCGCGTTCACAAAGCCGACTTTGCTACGAGCGATCGTATACATATATAAATATGGTGACGAGACTTCAGCATACTAAGGCTGAATTGCGTCCCGTTCCCACATGAAGGGTCGGAAATCCTCGAAAATACGATCCGTACGATGCAGGCAGAGACAGGTTTCCAGCCAGACAGCTTAAGTAAGACCATACAAAAATTTACATAGAACATATACACTTCCTCCTCCTCGCATTCGGAGGGGGAGATGTGGGGCGGTCTTTTTGTGCTGCGCCACAATTGAGAAGTTGTTTGCGTAAGGGAGCGCAGAGCAGGGTCCATCCTGTTTGCCTTGAACACACCAATTTCTCAGCCGAGTCTGATTGGAAGTTCCGCCAGGGTGAGCAGGAGATCTTTCCGTGCCGAATGAGAGGACGGCTTCTCGTGACCGACCACTTCACGTCGCAGCCTGCAGGTCTTAACAGAGCCCGAACAATCATGGCGGCGCAAAGGCCGGTGTGTTTGTTTTGCGCTGGCCTTTCGTCGGGGACTAAAACACCCAGGGTGTACCTGTTAGTGATTTAACGCGTCCGTTATTAATGCGAATGCATTACTAGGCTATGTCGGCAGCTGACGTGTCCGCTAAAGTGGACGCAAAATGTGGAAGCAAAATGGGGAACCAAAATGTGGAATCAAAATGTGTCGCACGATATGACGTCATCAGCCAGTGTATTGTAGTCACGATTGAATGTGCATGACAACTGGTATATAAATAGAGTGCCAGATAATTATCATGGTCATGTGAGTCATTGGAATTGAGTCATGAATCTGAAGTCACGAGTAATGACCGAAATTATAATCAATGCGGTCATGATTAGATCCATTGTCTGAAGAAGAAATCGAGTCGTGGTCATCAAAGTCATGCGTCACAATCATAAGCCATAGACACAAAATGGGTCCCACAAACTGCTGAGTCACTAATCACAAAGTGATGAAAATGTGCCGAGTCATTGTTCACAAAGAAAGTTCTGAGTCATGGGTCACAAAATAGGTCCGGAAATGTGCTGATTCATGCATCACAAAATGATTCACAAGAAGTACCGAGTCATTGGTCGCACAGTGAGTCACAAAATAGTTTAAGGCGGGGTTGAAATTCCCATCGAGATGTCGAGATCAGAGAGCTACTGCGCCCTTTCCTTTCTTCAAAAACGTTTCCTTTCTCAAAACACGTGCTTTTACAATCCTCCACGGAAGTAGAATTAAGTGCCCTCAGAATTTTTGGCCGTACAAAGATGTTAAGCGGAAAGCCAAGCCATCGAAACAGCCCCGAGGAAATGAATATGATGAAAAATTTTTAATTTGCTACACCGTACTGCAATCTGGTATGTCTCCTTTGACCTCAGGTCTCGTGTTAGCATCATGTTTTTATTGGCATCTTGATTCATTGCCAAATTTAAGAGTATTTTTTTTTAAGAGGTAAACCTGAAATGCGAACATCTACTAAGGAAGCTACGTCGATATATACGCGTCTGAGGCCTCACAGCAGAGGGTGCCCGTATAGCCAGGAGCCGTTTAGTAGCAAGAAAGCACTGAGTGTCAGTATAGTGGCCACATAGCCGGTGGCACAGTAGCTAATTTGTGAGAATGCAGGTTGACATATATTGGTATGTGGGCGGTTCTGTACACGCCGATAATATTAAAATAAGGCTACAAATGAATGATAATAAATCACGCACATTACATAGCTTTTTGATCATGCACTATGAATATTTTGGTTACTTCAAAAAACCTGACTGGCGAATTTAATTACTCGCATCAGGCTACTAGAAAGCAGATGCCTTTCTGTGGGCTTTACATATCTCAAATCTCTTGAGAAAAAAAACCATGTACCCAAGTGCTCCAAGTGTGATAATAACAGACACTATACATATAACATAGTAACACTTCCTATGGTAGCATTTAAAGGCTGGTAGGGCATGCATTGCGAAGAGAAAATAACCGATGGTTCCTCATAGTAGCCTGCTGGGTTCAAGAGAAGGCAAACTTAGCAGGAAGGGCAGAGAGTGAGGTGTGTAGATGAGATATGAAAGTCTGAAGGGACATTCCGCTCGCCGAAGTGGACGTATTCATAATGATGAGGGCCCATGCGGTGTCCTACCACGGAAGCCAATTGATGGTATTAAGTCAAGGCAACGCACCGCTTACCCGGACAGGAGTACTTTCAAGAACGACGACACAGTCAAACTAAGTACCCTCCTTCACTGCGCAACAGGAAATGACGTCCTCATATTAACATCACTCTATTTCACGCACCTTAATTCCCCAAAGTAGGCCGCAGCTGATCCCTTTGAAGGGAAGTATTCATCAATCTCTCATGCGAGCGTATGTTAAAACGCGGTTTTAGGTCCCACGCAAAAGGCAGCAGGCGCTGCGCAACTAAGAGCAAGTTTTCAACCGTCTTGCCCCAAAGTGCGTAGCTGTGTGTCCTCCAATTGCACAAGAAGCTTTTATTACTATCTGGCTCTTCACTCGGTGAAAATTCTGTGCCATATCTCCTTCAAAAACACAGGGTGCTGGCTTCCGCCTGGTATACGACTGCTTTGTATGAAACGCGATGGAATATTTTAAGCATATCTTGGTTGGTGAGCACTTGAGCGCAGTACCAAAAACCTGCTGGTTGAAATTTTCGAGGCTAAATTTGTCACCAATTGGTGACAAAAGGAATCTAGGCGTAGAAAATTGAAAATATGAGTGCAACTATATACACTCGGTGTGGGCATCATTTATTACATGCCCTAGCAGCTGCATCCTCTCTTTTAAATCAGATATAATTCTTAGGGTATAATTACGGAACAGACTAGTTTGATGTCCACATATTCCTTACATGAAAAAACTAACCGGTTTGGCAAAGAACAAAAACAGAACCAGGCCGAAGGAGTCTGTACGAACTCATCCTTGCAACTAAGCATAGGTGCTCCAAAGCTCCAACCCTCCTCCATATAATTCTTTTCTCCTGCGCTCAGATCAATGACGTGAAAAGTTAGGCAGCCTAAGAAAGAAAAGTAATGAATTGTCCTGCAGCTTGAAGGATGAATCATTTGAGACGAAACAAAGTAAACGACTCTCGCTGGGATCTTGGGATCTTTTATTTCTCTATTGCGCTTGCGGTTCCAGTTGATACCCGTACATCGTTAGTGAAAATGGCATAATTTTGCGCCGCGCAGATATTCAGGCTTTGCTGAGATTGTCTTCTACGCAAACGTCCGCAGTTTATTTTTATTCCTTTTTTAATTAGGCTGCGCATGCCCTTCCTCCGAAGCATATCCTTAATTGTAGTTCTAATTGCGAAAGGTTTTCTTATGCTTCTCTTTGTATCTGGCATACTTTGCATTCCTCTGAGCCAGCGTTTCCTTCTTACGCTAGTTTTCATGGACGATTGCGTCCGAGCCTTGAACATGGTGCGTTATGCTTACGTATGCAGACGCTATTTTAACTGCGCCTTTAGACATTATGCAACCATCGTGGAAGGTTTAAGACGCAGTTTCCTTTTGACCTTAGTTTATGCCTCGCAAAGTCTTCAGTGCATTGCTTTTCGATTTCCCGCTTAAGTTGAGTATTGCAGACGCAAAAGCATACGACGTTTCAGTGCCCTTGCCGTTAAGTGCGCATAAGCCAAGGTTAGCCCACACCTAAGCTGAATTCCAAATCATTTCTCATATCGACCAGAACTCATAAGAACATTCGGCTGAAGGAGGAGGAGGAGGAGGAGGAGGAGGAGGAGGAGGAGGAGAGGCGGAGGAGGAGGAGGAGGAGGAGGAGGAGGAGGAGGAGGAGGAGGAAAGGCAGGGAGGTCAACCAAAAGAATAACCGGTTTGCCACCCTGCACGGGGGGAAAGGGGCGAGGGGAGAAAAAGATGAAGGAGAAAAAAAGAGTTGCAGGAAAGTGAAGTCACTATGCAAAGTCACAACACAGTGAAGTCACAGCCTGTCGCGCAGGCCAGAAGTCCTCATGAAGCTGAAAATTTCTAATAAGCGAATGTCGTCGGCACGCAACGTTTTTTTTAACTCTCTAAGTGTGCAAAAAATAATCTCTGGGCAGAAGCTATTCCAAAAGAATTACATGAAGGGGTGAAGCGGACTAACATCTCATATAAACCAGTAAAGTTTTTTTAAAAGACGAGCTAGGAATTTATATGAATTTTGTAAAAGAATCAGGCTTCGCAGAGTTTATTTGCTTTGTCTCCTGGAGAATGAATAAGAAGAAAACACATTTCGACATTTAGAAGACGGATTAAAATATTTGCGACCTACATAAGCCCACCACAATAAAAATACGCAAAGACGATATCAAGCGTTGGTATCAGATATGCTAGAGTTCAGAGCTATGGCGGTGCCATTTATTCGTTATTCATTTGCTTATCTGCTTGGCTCCAAATCCTTTACCAGTGCTCTGACGTTCTCAGAATACGGACAGCCGTTAAGATGTCAAACGACACTAGTCTGAGTTTACGCCCAACTTACTGAATCTTTCGCATCGACCTCGACGTGAGACGATAAAAAAGGGCGTATGCCACCGTTCTCTCAGTCGCCGTCCCGAATAAATTCCGGCACGAACCTGTCAAGGAATAAAACACCCAGCTTGCTTCCCAAATGCCGTCTACGTTCCATGTCTCTTTTGGTTTTCATTTCCGACTCAAACGTTTTAGAGGCGTAAAGATCCCATGCAGATTTTTTTTTACTTTGTTTTAATGAAATTGGTCTTAAGATGTCTTTTTTATCTTTCCTGCATGAAACGGAGGTAACGGGAACGATAAAAGAATAAAATCTCGCAAGAAATGAAAGTTTCGCAAACGAAAATCCTCGCGACATTTCGGTTCGAGCGTTTCCTGCTGACTCCGTTTTGCCGACCTCTAATCTTTGACGTCTAGGAGGGCTCGTTATTTTTTTTTATTTTCGCTTCAATTCGCCGCGCTGGGTTCGTTGTTGCCGCCAAGCCTTAATCTTGCTTTCGCCTCGCTCTGCAGCGGTGCCGAACACGCAGCTAAGCAGACAAAATGCCCACCCATGCGGGTGATCTGAGCGCAGCGGCTCCTACCGTGGACCATCCATGCTCGCGATGTGGGCTCGGCGAGAAGTGAAGTAAAGACGCGGAGAAAAAAAAAACGAACTCTGCAATGCCTTATTTCTTTCTTTTTTCACCTATCTCCCGAGGGAAAACAAACCTGGCCGTCTGGAAACTGCAGCTACAAGTTTCGCTAATATTTATTCCCGGCTTTTATTTCGCTGTAAAGGGTCCGAGCACCCGCCACGCTTTTGAGGCTACTTAGGGCAAACCATTTCGGCCGCCGGCCCCTTATGTATGTACCTTTGCCGTGCTTTTAGCTTGTTTTTCTGGTATATATTTCAACTTCATTTTCGTTTGTATAAATATCACTGTGAAGCTTCGCTTAAGGGTCAGCGCAAACTCTGTGAGAACTTCGTGCCCTATTTTTTTTTTTCTTTTCAATCCAGAGCCTTTTCAATTTTATTGCGTGCATTCTTCTCTAGAAAGCAGGGTGGAGTCAGAGAAATGCGGGCATTTAAAAGCGGTTTCAAAAAAACAAGCCGGCAACGAAGCGAAACACTTGTTCCAGATGCTTTCGTGCAGATACAGCCTGGAGTTCACGCTAGGCTGCCTTTCTTCTACGGGAACACTGTGGTCCCAAGCCTCGTTTCTCGGTGGAGTTTTAAACTTTCTTCTTCGGACCGGTACTATTGTTCCAGCGAGAATGTTGGCGTTGTCTGAGGGCTTTTCGAAAGTTTGAATAAAATGCAGTCTGCAAAACTATCCCGGTGCAAAATAATGTTATATAAAGGGCAATGGGGTAGTTCTTGAGATCTGTAAACAGTTTTGTAGCACTGAACTATTGGTTTGAATGACTTTTTTCGGTCCTTTACGTGATCAGCATAAGACACCCACAACTGCAGGAAAAGACGTGATAATTTCCTTGCACAAGGGTTGCATGTCAAGTGTTCAGTTTAAGCGAGCATGTTTTTTTAAGGTATGCAAACTGCGACCCAAACTTATGTAGAATAGTGAAGATTGTCTACGATTTTTAAACATGCAAACGTAGGTTATAGGGCTTACATTGCTGTCACTGTAATGTGACGTTCTAGAAATCGCACCAGGAGGATTACCAAATTTTTAGTCATACATTCTGAGCTTATTTATTTCAATAAATCATTCACCATAATCTTGTCAGCTCATTTTTTTTAAATCGCCTCCAGTCGTGGCAAAAGAGGATTGAAAGATGAAAACAGGTTGGATGATGAGGCGACTTGTGTCCCAAGGGGTTTTGCTAAATTTAACCAGCCATCGAGCTTAACATAAAATTCCCTATTTCTTACATCTTGCCAACTGTCTGAACTTATCTATTGCACAATCTTTACTAAAGCAAAAGAACCCATGATGACGTAACTTAATTTGGAGCCTTCTTCTACAGCGTACGTAATATCCCAAATTTCGATTCGAGACTTTAAACCGCACTCTTAATCATTTACAAGGGTAGCGATAATCACTGATAGTACATTTCCAGGGTGAAAAATTTGTGGTTTTTTTTCTCGTTTTATCTGTGACAGCGCTTTAACCTTTTTATGCGAAGCTTCAGCTAAAGTGTTACCTTTTTTGCGCACTTACTATCTAGCATTGATCTTTCTTCTCCTAACCGTTGTAAGAAGGGGCCCTTTGTTCTTCATAACATAAAATTGAGACGCCTTCTCTGGCTTGCTTTTGTTAGAAAGACGTACCTAATGAAGCTATTTCACGGAAGAGGTTAGCAACGACTAAATATTAACTTACAGTAGTATGCTGTAGAGTCAGAAATGCGTTATTTAGGTCTCTTCGAAAGAGAGCAAAGAGGCTGAACATTTCATCTACATAGACTATGAATTGCTTGCGAACGGCCGGTTAAGCCGAACAAAAAAATCTCCTCCCTCTGCAGTCGCAAATAAGCCTACTTTTCTTGTGGCACCATCTTTGTACTTCGTTACGCACTGCAAGTTATTGCTTACGTTCATGCAGCTTGAAAACGAAGTCAAATTTAAGGCAACAGTATGTTAGCCAGGACATTTATAATGGGAGTGCTTAAAAGGGTTAATTAAATGCGTACTTCGTTCAACCGCATTCTCCTCAGGTATGCCATAGAAAATACTGGAGTGCAACAATGCTTAAGAACGACTGTCATACTGCAAAGAAATTACTTTCTTTTTCCTATCTTTACAGGATACTAATTGCTCTTCATTGTATTTTTTACTGGTTTATTACTTACCTGCTTTCTGGATAATTTTAAACTTCTGGCGAAGCTCCTATTTTGCACGACGAACTGAAATGATATTCAGCCGCCAGAGTAGCTTTGCGAATTGTATAACGCACCTTGAGACACCTTTTACTACGTCCTAAACGCGAGAAGCTAGGTTTCTTATATTTTTCTCGTCTTTACGGTAGTGTAAAGAGCTGTTTACATTTATGTTTTGAAGAATTCAAAAGTCCCGCCATTCTCATTTTAGCAGTGATCATTCATTCAGCTTTACCGTTAAAACTCTCGAAAAATCTTATGGCGTTCGCAGCAGGCGGTGCTATATGCTGCAGCTGATTTATAATGGGGAAGCGGATAAGAACTTCTTGCGCAAGGCTCCTATATATTTAAACACCGCCATCATAACCATTCGGTGATATTTACAGCCCGGTTGAAACATCCGCGACGCATTTTACTACGTTTGCCGTTTGATAACAGCAGTAAGTTATGCGACCAAGAACTTCACTGCTCAACCTAACCAAGTAATTGGTTTACGCATGCTGTGCGCATTATGAGCTCGCTAAAACTAGGTCTCCCACCATTATTTCTTCATCAGACGTCAATGTCCTGTTATAGCGGTCCGGTAAGGAATAAGATTTTCGGCATCTGTCGGAACCAAACCGAAGTATGAACCGGCTGGAAGTGCGTGAATATTTATTCGCTGTCAGCAAGGTATACACCGTTCTCACCGTCTTTCCCAACGCAATAGCAGATATGGTTTCTTTTGTTTTTCTCTCCAATACACTGCCCGCTATACTGGCTCTGCATTGGCTCTTCTGAACACATGTTAACACTGATAGACTTACAGTATCTGGACAGTGTGCGCAATGTATGGTCAAATAAGAAAACTATGTGTTCACTTGCGTAGCACAAAAATGATATTTTTGTCGCTGGCGGCAATTTCTCTCTCCAAGGCAACACTGTCATCATAGCTGATGCATATTAACTGTTGAGAGAGTCTATGTGGCTTGATGTCATGTCCAGCCGTCAACTTTTTTTTGCTTGCTATGCTTTTATCATCTTTTGTTTTGATGTTTACTGCTGTATTCGTTGCAGCAAAGATGCAATGTAGGAATCCAATTTTAATAATGCAGCTGTATATTTGCCGCAAAAATTACGCTCATTGCTGTCCTTTTAATCAGCAGTGCCAATCGATAAGCTTACTCGGTGTGCGCGGTCTGCATGCTTTATTGATTATGACTGCATCCTGTCCGTTTGAATGTCGCTGAATGTTGGCTCACCATTCCGGTTTTTTCGCGCACATGAGTATTTCATATCTGCCTTAACGCAACGCTACCTTATTGCCTCTTTATTACCATATTACATAGACGCTTCTTTTGGTCATCACCAAGTTTTTTGCTGGTTGTCAGATCATGCAGCCTCCTTCCTATCGCTCGTAACTAACAGTTAAACCATTATCAGAGTCGCATACAGGTGCTCACTTGGTGCGTGTGTTGAGTGTGCAGAGCGTTGGAGCGAAACTTCAAAATCTTCAGCACAGGTGCGCAGTTCTGGCATGACCTGCTCTCGGGCGGAAAATAACGGCATCAAGGTGGAAACTATTTCCGTCAAGCAGGACGACCGGTGTTCGTCAATGTGCTTTACTTAAGAAGCAAAGTGTCAAACTATAAATGGACACATGCCCAGAAATTCAGCACAGGCATGTTTTTTTTTTACTAAATGCTGTTTATGGAAGCAATTATTCGCATATTGTAGCATGACAGCATATAAGTCATTATGTCCTAAGATCCCTCCTCCAAACTCTTGCAGTTTTCTGCCATTTATTTTCAAGAACGCTCAGCACTGGTTTTATATTGTAGTCATTAATACTCGGCGCTAATTCAGGACAGACATTAAAAGCAAGATTTTCCAACGTATCGGAAGATTGGGCAATTCACATCAATATGTTCACGACAGTGCCAAAAAAATTTCGCAGTAGACGCACTTTATTGTAAAAAAAAAAAACGCGCCCTATTGGTTTTCTTTAATAGTCTTAATTGCACGGTAGTAACGCAGGACGAACTCTAAAACCAAGATTTCGCTATGTCAGTGCTCGTCAAACTGCCCGAGGTGGCGGAAATCAATCCAGAGCCCAGCAGCATGGCGACCCATTTTCTCTTTGTCCTTTGACTCCCTTCATCCCTTCCATCGCGGCGCGGCTCAGACGTTGACGGGGAGTGAGGAAGTTGCTGTCGTGTATCCTCATCACCCGATCTCAGCCGCCGAGTGTGGCTACAGAGCCACAGCGACGTATTCAAAAGGAACGGGTGAAAAGGAGAAAGCACGTGAGAGTGAGAGAGAAGTATAGGACAACATGGCGCACGGCCTGAGGCGTGTGTGCCGGGGCCGGACTAGTTGTCGCATCTATTTTCCCTTGGAACAGACATGTTTACACTCGGCATTCGTTGGCACACTGTACAAGTACTTATTGACTTTGATGTCTCGGTGGTGTGGGTATCATTGTGTCAGTGCGACGATTGTACATAACAGTGTTTATTACCTCCTTCTGGATATCCATTCTTACTCTCCCTTTTGTCTCTGTTTCAACGCACCTGCGACCTTAGTACTCCTTCTTGTTTCCGAGGACTTCACATTGGGTGCTCACAGACATGCAGCTGTTTCTGCGCCTTGAGACCACTATTTACCTTTATTTTATTTTTTGTATGATAAATAAACTACGACACGCCACGCCGACGCAGGCACAAACAACCCCCCCCTCCCCCCCCCCCCCCCCCCCCCCCCGCAATGCAGCGCCCAGACAAAGTAGGCACCCGGCGTATGCGAAATCTTGTTACTTGTTGAAAAAAGTACGTTTGTGCATAGGTCCTTATAAAGCATATTCAGTTTTTTCTGCTGCTCAAGATGCACCGTTAAAGTCGTCACGTGAATTTAGACCAGCTAATGAAACATTGGGTTGCTTGTTTTTTTTTAATTTTTATTTTTCGCGCCTCCACAGCAACCTTGCACTTAACGCGGCGAACTGCCTGGAAAAGCGTCTCCTTAATGTTCAGCACAGTCTTTGTGCCACTTCGGCGCTTCAGCCTGTGCCTCTTAAGCGAAGAAACGCAAGCAGCGTAGCGGGAATTTGGTTCTTACGCTAAATAAACCGAAAATTTTCATAATTGCTGCGTCATAGCCATTTTGTAAGGCACGAGGTGCCCTACGTAGCAGCAGGAGACATGAGTTGTTTCTGCTACGATTTTTAATTGATAGCTTTGTCAGGGGTTACGACTGACGGAGCTGCTTGCTTATGGAAGACGTTAAATAAAACTTAATCGAAAAGATATTCTTGAATGCCGCCTGCACCTTGGCCTCGATCATCAAAAAGGTTTTCAATTAAACCAAGGCTGAAAATTATCAAGGAGAAATATTTGAGTGGCCATATTCATAGCGCTATATAACAAGATTTTCAAGATATTCTTTGGATACATGTCCACCAGCTGAATGACCTCAGTGGTTGTTCTAGGCTTCATGCTTTGTGCCCACCTTGTAGAAAAATGAGTTTTAGAGGGAAGGAGCTGTTACGGCTTTATAGGCGCCACTAATAATACATCGCTACATTGCATATTTGGTGGGGCACTTGCTTAAATTTAATGTGTATACATGATACGCGCGAAGGTGGGACTGAATACGTAAAACAAGCTTCGTAATACGTATAGAGAAACTACAGGTGCTAAATATGCACGCCGTGATGCAAAGAAGCTTTTGGAAACTAAACATTTCGACAAAATTTCCTGCCTGGTTGGGTTTGATAACTTATAATAAGATATGAACCGTCTTATTAAAAACAGGTTTTGCATTATTCCACCCTATGCTGCAGTTCTAGCATGAATAAAATATTCTAGTCATTCCATATTCCCTCCAGAGACGGGCTGTGAGCTTGGTTTGCTTGTCTCATATGCAGGTGAATTTGCGAACGACGCTGCGCATAAAGTGGGCTCCTTTAACTGTTGTTATTAAATGGCGACCACTCATTGGGCTTGCTTATTTCAGAGGTAATGCATTCTCTATCTCGACGTAAGAAGTTGATCCTCCGCGACGACGGAAGAATAGGGTTCACACTGGAAGCCCTTGTTCGCACTCGTTCATTTTATGTTTCCTCTGATTCTGTTCAATACTTCCGCTCTATTTTCCTTACTGTACGAAGGAACATGCTAAAGCAAGTTGAGGAATTACGGGGTGGATGGTAGCTATCAGGTATTTGCGCTATTCTCAAAGAGAAAAGAATTGCAAGAACAATGAAGCAAACATTCTCCTTTTTTATAGTTATTGCATTCATTTCATTGCCCACAGGATGTAACTACTGTGAATTAATGAGACAAAGAAGATCAGAAGTTACTGTTAACGGTATTGAAGAGCTGATTGCAAAGAGGAGCAGTCTTTAAAGCACTTGCGTCGTTTGCGGCAGAATTGGTCATTGTCAGTAAACATCGCGATTAAGAGAACGATAAAAGTGTTCTAAGAAAACAATTGTGTGGGCTGGGAAGCATGTCAGAAAGCGTTTATATAAAAACATTTTTCTTTAGTTTATTATCACATAACATCCGCTTGAAGAGCGTTCTTAAATAACATTTCTACAATTTTTGCCCTAGTTTCAAAGCGAGTCAAGCTAACAATGAAACGGTTGGGTATCTTCTTTCTTCGATTTCAGGGTATATGCCGACCGCTTGCGCTTATTGAATCTGGTTTTGAAACATGAGCAGTCGGAGTTTTTTACTTTTTTTCTCTTTGATGGCCTTAGTGAATTGCGGTACACACCTTTGAATGTGGACCAAAGCATGACGTTCTGTGTTTGTTTCTCACAGAACCGTCCACAGCAGCCACATCAAGTTTTGGCAGCTCCACCGAAAGCGGGAGTTGAAAACAAAACGCGAAAACAGACTTTGAAGGCCCTTGTCTCTTTGCGACGACAGCGGTGGCCTCATGGCCTGAGCATCCATCTAGCATGCGGGAGGTACGGGGCTCGATCCCTAATGACGCCGGGTACCCACAGGTGATACAATGGGTACATGCTTTCCCCTGCCTGGTGCTGGGCTGCTTCAGGATGAAATGCTTGAAAAACGGGTCTTTGTCTTCACCTTGGGTAATCGAAAGTACCTTGTGGCATGGCGCTCTTTGGCCATAGATGCCTTTGCGCCATAAAAATTCATCATCATAACCTTATTCCTATGCGCGCTCTCTTCGCTTGTACATTAAACCCACGGAACATAATATTAAAACGTGCTCTCCATAAATGAGAGTATAAGTACGTAGCAGAGGAGCCCAGTTGACAATTGTACGCTAGAGAAAAGATGCACAAAGTATAACGTTTCTGTGCACAGGAAGAAAGAACAGTACAAGTGCACAGTAGAGCGCTGGGAGAGTGCTCTTATACTGAGCGAGCGCAGTGCACAACAACGCAGTTAGCCACAAGGCGAGCGTTCCTTGCGCAGTAGTACACAAGGCAACAAACGCGATGCGAAATTGTTGAGCACGCAAGCATATGCTAAACTCTACAAATACCTAGCAGCAGCTCTGAGTATGCAACCGTCAATTTAACATAGGCATGATCCGCCCTCCCGCTCCGTACGCAGCCGTACAGAAGAGTACAAGAGAGCAGCAAATGCTCAAAATAGAGAACAGTACGCTGCAGTATAAGCACACGATAAAAGCACTCAGGGCGCATCACTGCGCGGCAGCTCAAGCGCACAGCAAGGTTACTGAGCAGACGAGTGCTTGAAACGGGAGGTACCCAGCGACGTTGTGAGTAAATAACCGTATAAGCGAAGACACGTGTATTCGAAACAAGCACACAGTACACAGACCTACACATGAGTGCCAAAAAGTACAGGTACCTAGAAAGAGCGCCGAGGAGACAAAAGCACACCTACACCCAACGCGAACCGCTTCCTGCACCGAAGTACCCGAAAGTGCATGCGCCCAGTAAGTGCGCTCATCAATACGCGAAGTTCTCAATAGATGCAAAAGCACAAGAGAGAGAGAAAAACGTTAACGGCAAGGCACGGAGGTTAACTAGGCGACGCCCTGTATGCTATCCTACACGTGGGAAGGCGAACGGAACAAAACGTTCGGGGTACTCGCATGCAGTGCACTTTATAGCCAAATTTTTTTCAAAATTTATTTTTATAGCCATAATTTCATATGTTCAAGCAAATCCTTTCCTGCTTGCTCTGTTTGCAGCCTCGATCGTGTACACGGCGGTGGCCGGTGGCAAAGTGGCGCTGCCGTGCGACATCAGTCCTCCGTCTCCGGATGACTCAGTGACGCTGGTGCTGTGGTACAAGGACGAGAGCCTGGCGCCCATCTTCACGCTAGACTCGCGGCGGGCGCACGTGGACCAGGCACGCCAGTCACCGGCACCGGGCCTCGAGCGGCGCCTACTCTTCGACATGGGCCACTCGCCTGCGCACCTACAGATCGACCCCGTGAGGGACGGGGACGCCGGCGAGTACCGTTGTCGAGTGGACTTCCGGAAAGCTCGCTCCATCAACACAGTCATCAACCTGAAAGTGATCGGTAAGATGAGCTTGTAAATGACCAGGCATACCCTTTAGGGTGTAAACTGCCATACTGCTGACACTCTGCCGGCGCCGCCACGTGGCTAAACTGTTTGGCAGGGTGCGTGGCCTAGCATTCTCTTCATCTCGGATTAGCGCTGCTGTTAGTCGAGGCACGCCCCAGTAAACGGCTCTCCCTCTTAGCTAGCGCCACATTTGTCTGTTACAATATGTTGCTCACGAAACAACAACCGAAAGAAAACTAAAGTGCTCATGAAATGTTAGAAGAATTTCAATGTCAGCTGTGAATGCTGTCACATATATGCAAGGGGGCCATGGTACAGTCACGGTCAAGAACTTGGTCGTAATCGTCAGGGTTACGTTACCTATTGTGAAGGAACAAGCGACATGACAGTAAGTCGCATGTTCCACTACGGTAACCAATGGATCACATGCTGCAAAGAAATCTGCACACAAGTTCGCCATTGTAGGAAAGCAATACTACATTCTATCAACGTTGCAAGATATATACACGTTGGGCCAATTACCGAAATGTTGATAAACGCCATAACGCTAGTCTTGACGCGAGGTCTCCTGCGTGCCTGATTTATTTTGCGACAAGATCTAACCTAGCTTAATGTTGCGCCTTGTTTGGTGTTCGTGAACATACGAATGGCTTAAAATAGTCCTATCGTTAAGTATTCCCGTTTGTGATTTGTTGGGCTTTAGATGACTTGGAGAAGCTTAAGACTTCCAGATTTGTAAACTTCACTCATCCTCTTCGCTGTGATGACTTAAATTCTGGTGACGAAGGAGGGCATTAAAACTGTGCACATCCCGGCCATGTGCACGATATGCCGACGCAGTGGCAAACAAATTAGACCCTACTCGCCATACAACCTGAAAAGATCGTGTTTTTTACTCTTATAGTGTAGAAAAGTCGCCACATGACCTAGTACAGCTGTCACCGCCAGTCAGGTGCGCATTAAGCCCTTATTATGTGGCCGCGTCCCCATGCTTCACACGGCGGTGAAAAGAGAGGCGAAGAAATTTGTTTATTCCTTTATTGAAATCTGAAATATTGATAAAAAATAGGCATCCACATAAAGAGCCAGAAAAATGCGCAAAAGAACAATAAAAATAAGAAAAATAATAACAAATAACATTTCTAAATGCAGTAGAACTAAAACTTGAAGCGCCAGAAACTAACAGGCTTTGGTAAGGCCTCTACTGATCAAGGCACCGCGGATCAGTTTGCAAACCTTTCACAAAATAAGAGAGAAAAAATTCAAAGTGTCTGCTTCAGTACGCTTTGTACATCTCCTTAGGCGTTTTTAGAAGACTGAAAGGGGGGGTGGGGGGAGGACTGCCCCCCCCCTCGCTTCTTTGTCTTACATTTGTGCACGCCTTGGTTGACCGCAGAAGACTATTTGATATTATCAACGAGCAGGATAGCTCAATAAAAGCTGTTTTACGGTTTTCTCACAATGTTGACTTCAAGTAGTTTTAATAGGCGAAGAACAAAAACGATAAGGTATTCTCTTCTCTTTCCCTGAACATTTCATTTCAGTCTGGCGAAAGAGGTGTCGTTATTTTTTAGAAATCCTGAAACATAAGTCGGCGTACATTGTGAAAGCTTAATCTGCGGAAATGTTGCTATTATTTACGTTATTAAATGCAAATGTAAGCTGTATAAAGTCTAAATGAAAGACTAAATAGCTAAATTAATTATTCAGCATTTAGTTTTAGGAGCTAGGGGGCAGGATAGCCTTGAGGAATTGAAGGTCTTAATATCGAAGGTGAGCGGAATTTCAAAAATTGCAGATACCATGTTGCGGTCCTGGAAATGAAACATCAAAAACACGATTCCGAAAGCTAGGTAGGATTGGAATCCGACGTTGGACACATTTAAAGTGTCATCGCTGGAAATTAAACATAAGAAATACTTATTCAATTCTTCTGTTCAATAATAAAGAAAAAGATGACGCTGTTTCCGCGATGGAACCGCGTGCAGCAGAGCTATTTGATGAATGCGCAGCAAGGGAAATCCAAGTGAAGAAGTCCGCGAGACATCTTGAATCACGTTGTCGAATCAAAAACTTTAAAACCTGTGCTCACTTTCCATGTTGAAGGTATTCAATTCTGGAGAATAATTTTCAGCACTAAAACCAAAATTTCAATATTTGATTAATAAGGTTCACCTAATAATTGTCCTTCCCATGCACTCTATTGCGAAAATAATCTTCAACTAGCTGCGCTGAAGTTTTCAACTAGCACGACTTTAAAAACGAAATCTGTATCGTATAATTCAGAGACTTAGGAGGATAATGGTCAAGGCAATTTTATCGCTACCGCCCCTGTAAGGTGTACACCAAGGAAACCTGATAAATGTGTCGCCACGTAGGACTTACAACGTCAGAGTGGAAGCTCATTAATGCTCTTTTTAAGGTCTTTTATGTACTTCCACCGAAGACATTGCATTATTTCTTCATCCGTGCATAAAAGGCAGTGTCCTTGCATATAGAGCGTGCTAATATTAGGTGCGCCCTTCAAATCCGCCCTTTTTGTCTGTCATGACAATCGGTCATTTCATGACGCGGTCAATATCTCTTAGTTGGTGAGGCTATTTTACTTTTCATTGTATTTGCTTACCCGTTTTCTTTCACGACACGACGGTTTTTTCGCATCAAGTGAGACGCCCAATTCTATTCATGAAAAAACTGCGGGCTCACACTGACCGAAGGTATTATACTCTGCAATAACGAGAACCGCCTCACTCCATTGGGTTTTTCTTTTCCTGACCCTTCACGTTGCCCTTTGAGCTAAATATAAATGCCCGTCAGTAGGAGCGGCGTTCGCTTAAAGGATTACTCGAAGCCCAGTTCCGCTCATACTGTCAAAAGGCTTGCACTCTGGAGATCATTTGACGGCACAGACATATTTGATGTTCGCATGAGCAAATTTTCAGTCGTCGGGTCCTTATTCGCGGACGTTCTTTGCGACTGATGAATCGGCCATCGGTGGTTCGGAACTAAATGTTAAAATCCCGTTCACAGGCGGAGACAACGTATACGAGTTCATCCTCTGGCGCTCTGCGAAGCCACCTGTCGGATTTGCCTGTCTAAATGAGAAACTCGGTGATCATTTATCGCAGAATGGGCTAAGGGTGGCGTATAGAGTGCAATACGGAAAACGAATTCAAAGCAGCTAGGGCAAGGCACCGGATGGCAACCCACACGCGGCGGACAGCATCTTTTATTAGCACAAGTATCAGTGTACAACTTACGGCGTGCATGCTTCGAGAGACATATCTGGGCGTTTTCAGAGAGAGAGAGGGGGGGGGGGGGGGGTCCCTCCATCGTGGTCTGTCTGTGTGTGCGCACGGAGAGATTCATGCGGGACAAGTTAATTAAGTCGGTGAGGGCGAGCACATGCAAGCCAGAATAAAATGCGAAGGACGAAATACACGGAAAAGTAAGAATACAAAAGAGAAAAGAGGTGATTAGAAGAGTGAAAGCCCATGTCGGACGGGAAGAGCGTGAGGGAATGTGTGCCGAATCCTGCTGTCATGAACAACGCGGCCAGGCGTGGACACGGATGCCTGTTTCGTGATTTACCCTGCTTTATACGACGGCTTAGCGTTTACTTACCCGCCGCCCTCCTCACCGAACAACGTCCCTCCTGGGGCTGGCGCTCCCGTAATTGGCACGGTCACTGCCTGTCAGCTGTCCGGAGTTGTTTCTTTACTTATGGGTTGTGCTTCTTATTTGCTCTATTGCTGTTTACGCAAGATTGTGAAGATTTTAGCTCATTTGATGTAGCACATGAGCACATGTAGATAGAGAGCTTTTTCTGATACCTCCTTTTGGTCAGAGTGCTGGCGTTGCTTATAAAAAAGAAAGATAAAGGACGAATTATGTCTCCTTCATCACAAAAAGATGACTGCGACACTCTGATTCATTTGGCTGTTTCGTTCATTTGTGCTGGTTGATGGGGATGTTCACTATACTCGAGAAAAAGTCAAGACATTTTAATAATTGCCTGTAGCAACCCTCGTTACATCTTCAGATTTTTTTTTTACTCCTATGATCTCTGTAGATTCCAGAAAAGCCTAAGTATTTTATCAAAGCTTTCGCAGTATTCCTCGTCTTCCTCTTCTTATAAGCCTCCCGATACATTGATAATCCTTACTACCACCAAAGCGGCCATGTATGCACTGCACTCCCTACGTGTATTTGCATACAGGGTATACTATCGAAAGCTATACGTGCTGTTTACTGTCAGTCAGGTGATCTGAGGCAGAAATTAGTAACTGAACTGTGCAATGCAAGTGCTGTACTGGGGGCGGAGCTAATCTGGCGAGAAGGCATTATACTGCATTTCCGGTTTTAATTAAAAAGAACATAAAAACTCTGGGACTTCTTTGTCGTGCGCCTAAGCGAGGAAGAGACCACCACCGTTGCAGTACCGCAGCGCCCAGAAGCGGTTCATTCTCAAACCCACTTCAATCCCTTTATCCTTTTTGACATGTTCTTCGGGCACTTTATTGGCCAAATTCTGAAATACACAGCTGAAGCTGTACTGAACAGGCTGTCATGAATCATCAATGTAGTAAAACTAAACATCATGTACTTATACCCACTTACAAAACAACCTTCTTCAAACTCGCAAGCTATTATTCTTGAAATGACCAGTCAACTGGACACGTAATGCTACTTTCGGCACGTGCAGCTTTCTTTATTTTGCTAAATTGGAAACCTTAGAGTGCAAACAAAATACAACACTCTAAAACATGAACATTGGGCTTTCTGTAGTGAACTATTAAGCATAAGTAAAGACTCGGCATAGACGACAGGACCATTTGGCGAACTGTGGCCATATATATCAATAGCTTTTTAGCTGGTGAGAGACCGCCAAATATTTCAGGCGGCGAATGCGTGAATACAAGGAGCTACTCGCAGGCGATAAAAGTTCAACATTATCCGGAAGGCTCCACCCCTCCTGTGATGGCCCATTAGGATCAGCCTGAGATCGGCTTCGGCTTGTAACCAATCTCACGGTCTTCGGCGGGCTCACGGCTTGTGAAGCTATCGCTGCATTGATTGAGCCACCTACATCTTCGACAATGCTGCGCTATTCTTCCAAGCAAGAGAGGGCTAGAGTGATTTGGTATATTGAGCGCATCTGATAGTTTTAATAGCGTCCAATAGGTTAACGTAGGGAGGTGTCTTGAGATCATTGGCATGCCCTTACGCATGTACGCTCACCAGACGGTGCCATTATTGAACTTTTTGAAAATGCTTAATGTGGATTATTGGGAGAGTAGTGAAGAATTTAAAACAAAAAATACAGTGTCAATGGAAGCAGACAGGTGATAGAGAAAAAGAGAATGAGAGGGGAAATGGAATGATCTGAGGTTAACGAGGAAAAAGTTCCAGTGAACAATAGGCAACTACACAAAAGAGAAAAGAGTGTACGAAAAGGAAGCAGAAAAAAGGGTAAGTTGGACATGAAGGATATCATTTAGGGATAGACGAAAACACAGAGAGAAGAAATTCAGGTTGTTAACTTCTTAACGCAAATAGCAGAAATGAAACGTTCTTGGGGAGCCAGTGTAGTGCGTACGGTAATCGGTAGTCTCGTAGTGTTCCGGAGTATGGATCAAAGAAAGATTGGCACAGTAGATGGAAGCAAAAAGAAGCTGAAAAAAAGTGATCACGATGTTTTTGAGGAAGTAGTTGGCGCGGCTGTCGCAAGCGAGAGGCTCTTTAGGTCACTGGTACATGTTTTTGCCATTCATTCGGATTTTGTAGAACTTGCCAAACTAATCATTCGTTATAGTGGTGACACTAATGGCAATCATAATAACTGCGAATATACTTCTAAAAGTCTGTCAAAAACACGCGCAGCGCATCGCGGCTTGCCGCTGCACCTAGGTTGCACAACTGATGGGCTCTTGTAGCAATATTGCCGATCTTATGCTTCAGAGTCCCCAAAAGCGCTGGCCAAAAACTGTATTGGCGAGTCGCGAGCGGGGCTAAAGATTGGTTTAAAATCCATAAATAATTGCTGATTCATTCTCTGTGGCTACTATCTTTGCTAGTAGCCCAATATACTTAGCGGGACGGGCAGGGACACTTTATTTTTCGTTCCTTTTATCGCCCCACAACACTTTTTGTCTTTGCTAGTACTTTATCTTAGTTGTTATTTAATCTGCAGGATCTCTTCAACTTTCGCATTCAACTGCTCTTATATTGTAAAACCGATTTGCCCGGCTAGTTCTACTGGCTTGAAATCAAGAAAATATTATAATCTTACAATAAAACGACTACCGCATACAGGAATGTAAGCCGCGGAGAGATGTTTGCAGAAGGTGCAACTGCATCCTACGTGCTACTTTCTCGAGACACCCCATGATATGCCGGCATGTTTGCCTGCCTAGAATACTTCTCTAAAGTTTGTTCAGCTTACTCCAACAATCCGTGCCGGTGGTGTCTTTCTTTCTTCAGCTCTCTAGCTCTATGCTTTCATTCTTGACTCTCCTGTTGCGATGAGCAAATAACAGCAGCTCGCTTTTCTCAAGTTTTCCTCGCAGACTCCAATGCTAGAAGCCTCTACAGGCCACAGGCTGGTCTTGTTATGAGTATTTTGAAGAACCTAGCTCGTCGATTCCGCTCTGTACACACGTCGCTGTGAAACGCCGGTGTCATCTCAAAATAAGAGGACGATTTCATTGTGTCTAGTGTCCAGCACAAATTGTGTTGTGCGACTTCAAAAAGTCTCGCAGCAAAGCGGGGAAAAAATTAATACAGTCAAGCTTAGGTGAAAAGAAAACTGCATCACATCAAAACCACATATATATTTCGTTTTTCGATGCTGAAAGCAGCTTTATGTAAAAGCAAAAAAAAAATAAATTCGGCAGAGATGCACTACACCGCTGACGTGTTGGAGTGCGAAAACATTGCAAGCGCTGTCGTGATTCTTCGGCGTATTGCGTATTTGCGCGGACGACCACGTTTCGCTTCGGGTGGTGCCGATGTGAAAGCCGTGGACGTAGATGTTTCTCTGTACATTGCAGGCGCACACCCAAAACCGGCCGCATTTAAATCCAACGACGATGTATGATGACACCACCCCCCCACACACGCGCACGCATGACACTACCCGGAATGCTGTACTACGAACGGTTGCATAGAAATTTTGATACGAAACTCTAGGAAGGTATAGAATTGAAGGTGCATATTTCGTCGGTTCAAATCCCTTGCGCAAGCTAGCCTGTAAGTTAAATGACACATGAAAGCTAAATCCGAAGAGAAATCATACGACACCTCCCGGAACGCTGTACGAAAAGCGGTTCGTCGCAATTGCTGCCACATGGTGGTCGGCCAGTGACGGGTATACGCAGAACTACATGTATAGGATTGTCTGAAATGGCGGTGCTCGTCTTGCTGTGTGCACCATAAGGGTGCTTGATGACGTCATCGTACTTTTTTGCCATCACTGAGATCTTCTGTATCATCTGTGAGTACACACACATACGCCTCCGGCTTTTCTGGTAATGCAACAAGTAATGCTTTCACATTAAAAAGCTACAAGACTCGGACACTGGGGAGGCGGTTTGAAAACTTTGGATTAAGGTCGGGCGAAAATCCTCTTGCGGCTCCTTGCACTCGACGCTGTTTTTGTTGTTGCTGTTGTGTCCTGGAAAACAACGGCTCAACGAGATCGTCGGCAACAAAGGCGTAAGCACCAAACGCTCGCCAGTGGATCTTAGCGTTCTAAAGAGCCACCTACCGGAGGAAATGAACGAAGTAAGAGGACACGCTTAATATTTTCAGGGCCCTTGTGAACTGCACTTCCACCTATAGTCTTCCCTACCAATACTTGAAACAATCGGAAGGTGGACAGGTCAAGGCTATTCTCTAGAAGGCATATGTAAGACCATCCTGGGTCCTGGAGTCCGTGACTAAGACGTGGCCACTTAAAATTCCGGACAAGTTTGTTTTCTGCAAGTAAAGTTCTCGCTCTCACTCTCTTTCGAAAGCAATGCTTTTTTCGCCATTCCAGAATAAGTCACCTTTATCCGCTCTCAAACCTTTGAGGGAACTAAGATATCACAAAAACAGGAGCATACTTGGCCCAGTCTAACTACTTGGCTACACAATCCAGCATTGTGTCTCGAGTGCGACGGCATAGAACTTGTGCTGTTTCTTGCGTAGTGCTGGCAGACGAAGCTAACCGAGAAAAAGACAATAAATTCAGGACTGCGAAGTTCCACAGCTCGATTTTCCAGAAGGATGACGCGTGCGCACCATTCTCGGCGGGATTAAAAACGGTCCAACTTTATGACAGCCGGTGGATTATTTCCCTGCACTGGTATTGCACCATACTTTATTGTCGTAGGATCTAACCGGATGTGCTCGTGAATCTTTACAGTAACTTTTCTGTTATTCCCGTCGTAATCCCTTATTCGAATGCACACACTCCAGGCGCTTATTTTCCCAGGTTTGAACAATCTACGCGTGCAAAACTGAGCAGCATATGCATAGCCCATTTCGTGCACTTCATTATGTTTTAAAACCTCTCTAGGCACAGATGTCGTTCATATTATACCGCTCACAGCACTGCCATCCTGGATCGAGTTGCTGCGATATTTTATCGCCTGATGCCGTATCTAGAAATAACCCTTTAGTCGTGTTACGCCGTCAACAGACGCTAGGCTAAATATATCGCCCTTCTCGGCGTTCAGCACAGCATGACGTTGCAACCTCGAAAGCCTTCTTAGTGACAGCAAGAATATAAAAACAAACATGTTCCTGTTCGGACAGTCATTAATTAATGCACTGTGCTGTCACTGCCGAACAAGAGGGCGGAGTACGTGCAATCGCTTCCCGAAACGCTCAGCCTTCTCTTCACTCGAAAAGAAATCTAACGCAGTGAAGTGTCTGTTCTCAACGTTGCCATGTTGCTAGTTTTATTTTTCGTTACTTTCTTTTAACTCAGCATAGGAAAATTTAAACCTTAAGTTTCTTTTTTTTTCATTTTTGCCTCTGGGAGTCTCTTTCTTTGCGTCATCCTTGAGTACATTCTTTTGAAGTAATTTCTTTGTTTTTGGAAAAAGTTCGTCCTTCCTCTTGTAATGAGGATGGAGGTGGTCCTTCTCGTTAAAAGCCGCAGCGAGCACGACGCCTTCTCACGATGTATCAAAAAGTTTAATGAACGACTTTCGCCCCTTTGCATCCAAGTTTCTCATTTCCATTAGGCAGGCGACTTCGTCTCGTGAGTGGAGGGCTGCTTTTGACTATGGAGCGAAGCACAGGGCGTTGGAAAAGGCACGTTGCTTCTCCATTATCGGCCGTTTGTCTCTCCGTCCGCTGTGGGATGGGCGGAGCCTGGTTGGCGGCGCACCGCACGCTTTCGTTGCGGGTGATTCCGCTCCCTTCGATGATGAATCGGCGTGGCGTTGTGAGTGACGGATTACTTTATGTCTATCTCGAAGGTCGATGAGAAGCCTGAACATTAACCTCGCTAGATATTCATCGTTTTCTTCTAGCGAGGCAGCGTTAGACTTCTCTTGCTTTTGTTATTCTTCCATCATAAGCCGCCATCTTGTTTTTGAGAGCGTCAGTTTTTATCATCTTTGATTTCGTGACTAACATTGTTTTTCTGCCTTAGTTCGTACTTTTTTCCTTCTTAATTTCTTTAGTGATCAGGTGTTGTTGGGCGAGTTGTCTTACTGTGCAATTGTTTCTCTTTTTCCTCTATTGGTCATCGAATTTCTGGTTGAATGTGTGCCACCAAAAGAAGACCACGGAAGGATTATTTTGGTTTCATGAAGCTGCCTGCATAAAGCGACTCAAGCTATTAAGGACACCACACTGGAGGGCAGGAATGAAATATCTTTCGCTGTCTTCCCCGTTAAATCCTTATTCGCTGCAAAAATACGTGTCACATAGACAAAACTGATCCCAAAGTGAATAGATTCATTTTGACCCGGCATTCCAGTGCTGCGTTAATAAGCTTAAAACGTTTTCGCTGCATATCCCAGGACGAACTGTTCTGATTCACACCACTTCTGCTGCTCTATGTCTAAAACAACATAAACTACAATATGTAGTCATTTAAGATCAAAAGATAACGTGTCAAAAATGAATATTTCAACAATACTGCTTTATTTCAAGAGGGAATTGCGTAAAGCCACCCTTATAGCCCACTTGTTTGACAGATTGCTCATATTCCTCTGCACGGCATTGCTCTGTGTGAAATTTATTGAGGCTTAGAATCAGATACTGCGCAAAAAATTAGATCGAACTCATTCACAGCCACGCGCAGCTTACGGTCACTGTTTTTGCCCTTTATAAGGCGCAAGCTATGGAGAACCCTTACATGCATGCAATGGTAAAATCGAACTCAGAATGTCTCTAGCATTGAATGACACCACTTTCAAACCGTTTTGACCACTTTTTTAGTAGAAACAATGGTTACGCAGTTGTACGAATGAGTTCGTAAAAAGACGTCGATTGGTACGTATCTGTAACGCATTCTTTAGGGCGTATAAGACAGCTTGTATAAGAAATGCAAATTGTTTGAAGTATTATAAGGCATTTGACTGATGGAAAAAGTCAAAAGCTGAATAATTTTATAATCTGTTTTTTCCCGCCAAGATGGGCCTCGTCAAAATCCTCACCCGCGCTTGTAAAAACATGCAGGGCGTCAAAAGGGCGTCAAAAAGTGGTAAGATAAAAACAAATTAGAATGGCTTGCTTGATAGTTTGGTAATACTCATCACGATAAAATATGCTACGTAAGTGCACCGCTTCCCGTTTGCCTGCACTTAATAAAAGTGGGACACGTACATCCAGCTGCCCTACAAAGGGCTTAGAGTTCCATGTCGACACACAGTGTTTCATAGCGAAAGCGGAAAATGAAATGACCATTTTTTGTGTCGACATACCCTGGCTGCGTCCTTGCTGCTTTGGCGCTGCTCGTATATGTAGGGCAAACTTTAGAACACAGTGCCCCAGCAGACGGATTACGAACTTGTACTCAACGCCTACGCATAGCTGCACGCCTCCAGATAAAACCGAGAATGTGAAGACTAAAAGAGTAAGTCCCCCCCCCCCCCTCCCTTTCCCCAGAAAGCCCATCCAGGAGCGTGGCCTCCACCATAGAAGGGAATCTGTGTTCTGCTGTTTGCACGCGACTGCACCTCGTCCTTTAGGCTTCCTCTCGACACTGCCTTCTTCCGTTGCTGATGAAAACGAATGCTGAGAGCAGAACACTGTTGCCAAGACGCACTGACGAGGATCGCTGTATTTTTCCATTCCCGGCCTCAGACTCCGTGTTCCCTTCCTCTCAAAGTTTGCTCTTTCGACCAACAGTATGCTGGATGCGTGCACGCTCTTTGAAGGAATCGAATTTCACCCTTTTTTATCTGTAGCTGAGATGTTAACGAATCAACAGCCATTTATGCATTTCATGAAACTCTAATCGGTGCTGTAAACAAAGGCTATTACATTCTCAGCAACGCTCCGCATCATTCCGTGTAGCCACGTCGGACGCGAGCTCGCGGCAGCAAGTTAAGAGCACAAGAAGGCATTTAGCATCTGCTACCTTACGATGCTAATCATAGTATTGCTTCTAATTTTCAACATCTATCGCGCATTGGAAGAGCATACAACAGTTCCTCTTTTGATTAAGAAGTTTATGAAGTCATGTTTTTGTGTTGTTATGTCTGGCTGCCGCCGATGCACCTGGGATACACGCGTTGTGGCCAACCAGGCACACAATATATCGAGTGCTTGATCTGAGTTTAATAATGAAAGGTCCTTCTCTTTGTCAAGTAGCCGTCTAAAACCGGTACAGAGGCGAAAAATGAATCTTCAGGTGCTTCCTCAGCTCAGCTGTTGATATGCCGAAAAAAGAAATGGTGTGATTATAAATTTCTCAACGGATTGCTGTAAACGATATACGAGCCGAGAGGTCTGCGAAGCTGTTCTTTTTAACTGTAAAGGCCTCGGCAGCTTGAGCTGTTTCCAAAAGAAATGCAGTTTAACTGCGCTGAAGGCAGTAGCGGTACTTTTCTCCCGTCGAATTTGTGCACTTTCTAAGCATCTCTTGAAGCTCGCGGTTATTAACTTCTTCCCAAGACCCTCCTGCGTGTAGCCCAACAGTTAGTGCCGCGAGCTCAATGTGAGTCAAAGGGCACGCACTCACCCAGTGATTAATTGTACAGGTGATTATTACCTTATTTTGAAACCATATATTAAGGCGAAAGCCTTTAATGGCTCATATTCGCGGTGTCCATCCGTCCGTCCGTGACACTCTTCAAGTCGATAAGAAAAAAATCTTTGTGCACGATGGGTTTCGAACCACTATTATTCCGTTCCGCAGCTGAGTGTGCAAACGGCCACGCTACTCCATGCCAACGCTTACGCAGTTCTCCTTGTCTAGGGTGCTGGAGAGTGTTTGCAGTAGCGTCGAATCAGATAGATGCCTCCCAAATAGCCTCCAGTGTCACCAGCATTTAAGATTCACAAATAATTGTGTACTTAACATATTAACCATACATCAGTAACACAAGCAGCGACACCGCGTTAAAGGCTTTCGCCTCATCGCACTTTAGGTCAAGAAAGTGCCCCCTGAATTTTTTTTAAGTGTGCTGATTTTGACACGTCGCGAAGTATAGCAGCTTTGAATTCATTTTTATTCTAACAGTCTATATATTGCGCAGTCAAATGGCCTTATCCCGAAATTGACTAGAAATAACGAGAAACCCCGAAATATATAGAAGAGCCTATTCAGGAAGGCACCACCTGTGTTGCTCAATCCGATCTATATCATTGTTAAACATCATTATTTGCCAACACCTCTTGCAGTGCACGCCAGTGTATTCCAGAACATTACCTACAGCTGATATCTATAAAGTAGTGCCCATGTCGATGTACAAGAGCAGAAAACACGCTACCTGTATAAACCACAAATAATACTAACAGGCCCGGCCGTAAGATGGCCGTTGATGTACGGCTCTCACCTGCTGTAAGATAAGGTTTACATTTGGGCTTGTTGAGAGTTCTGTTTGTTTGAGCTAGCATGCGCTATTTGCATTCCTTTCGTGTTTATTCAATATCACTGGTTAGAATCACGCACCTCATTCAAACAGACATGCTCTCTTCTGGTCGCATCCTTCAATAAAGAAACAATTCAGTCTCGCACTTTCAACAATCTCGGCTTATACAACTAGCTACGTACTCAAGCTTCTCTACTTCTTCGGTCGTAATGGCGCCGTCAACGAAACATTAACAACACTAGTGTTTGTAGTGTACACAGCAGTACTTATTAGTCCATCTTAACTGATGGTAACTGCTTACTATTAAGAGTATCTTGGTCCTTCTCATTGTGTTTTGTTCAGAGATATGATAAACTTTAAGGATACTCCTCCCTCTTACGCCTACTATCGAGCTGCACTATGTTGCAAGTAAACAAAAGCTCTTCGTACTTGCCTTTTATAACAATCTATGAATAAGACTGCAAAAGGAACTTCTTCAAAACGAATGTCTTAACGGCAAAGGAGGGGTAAATTCTGGTATATGATCTGTTCCCAAAACTCTCGAACGAAAAGTCTGAACTCGTTCTGGGAAGCCCGCACACAAATGTCAGTTCTACTGCGACAATGCGTATTTTTGACTCGAAGAATTTTCTAGTCCGGATTTAGTCGCTTACGCAACCTTCCTGGATTGAGTCTACCCGCACTAATAAACCACCTGAATCATGTCCGGTTGGTGAAAACACCCCACCCTACCCCCCACTAGTATTGAAAACAAGGCGGATGTAATCCTTCTTCATGAACTGAGCAGCCCTATGATCTCACCCGGAAGCATCTGGTACTTATCATTCACTTCCTCTGTGAGAAAGGCTAAGGGGAGAATGGTGCTGTCGTATGAAGTTGCACGTTCAGCATCTAGAGCGCGGTCCACATCTGCCGGTTGCATTGATTTGTTCAATTCCTCAGAGGAGCACTCGAGAAGGTACTGCATACATTTACGAAGATGTCTCTTTAATATCAAGCGCGGTTCAGTTGTCCGTATCATGGACATGCAGAGGAAATTTGTAGAAACGCTTCTAGCTTGCACTTCTGCCACCATATGCCGAGTGGCCCTGAGTGAGTTGCCCGTAGGTCACCCATACTTCTCTCCCAAGCATACAAGCAATGAGCGTATGCCGCATCACTGCCTGCAGCTGGCAGGCTTGCCGCTGAGGTTAGAGCGAATAAGGCTCAGACCGCTTATTTCTCATTGCCGGGCGTGATTTATTTCAGCCAAGAAACTGGTGCAATGAATGACACAGCCCGTTATTAATTCATAGCCAGCACCAACTCTTATTTCAAAGCGTTACGAACAAATTGCTTGCCACGTTGATGGGTTACGCCATCTGTTTTGGAAGCTACAAGTTGCAAGCGCTTTATTTTTAACAGAGAAAACATGAATAAAATTGCATTTTTCTTGTGACAAAAAAGAGTTATTTTCAGCCAGCATGTCTCCACAGAAAAAAAACCGAAACGCCGCAAAGCACGATGAGAATAGATGAACCGATGGACTTTGACCAGAAGTCTAGTTAAAACAATGCGGAGGTGTCGGATTCTCCTCAGTGCATGGATGTGTTCAGACCATTTCAGGTTTGTGCAATGGAGGTGTGAGTGCCGCATGGTAAACGAACGCGAATATCTGGCTCCCGTGCGGAATATAAGCAGTAGCTCTAGCTATCACTGCGGCAACTGCGAATCTTCGGTACATCCCACTGATTTTCTCAGGCTGTCGGAAACGGTGTCAACGCAGGATGTATTTTATGGGTCTGATTTTGCAACGCGGGTGAAGCTGTCGCACCAATCAGTATGAGGCCGACACGATGAAGGAAATGGTTGATTTACTGGCTGAAGTGCTAGAACGTATGATGGCGTGCAGCAAAACGGCGCGTGGCGCCGGCACGAGGAGGGAGCTGAAGTCGGCTGCACTTTGGCGTCATAATCTTCGGCGGCGGGTGCTGCTCCTGCGGCGTAAGGCCGCTGCTGCTGCTGCTACAAAGCGGCAGCCGTGACAATCACCATTTTCACGCAGAATCGCACGTGAGCTTCCGGCGGCCAACAGACGGCGCTAGTATTGGTGTTCAGGAAAGCGTGGCATGGATCCACATAAAAAGTACTTTCGAGGATGTGTCGCACACTCGTGCTTCTGCCGACATTGACCTTACTACCACTACGCCTCTCCACATCTGTAGAGAATTTCCTGCCGGGACGCACAATTCGGCTTGCCTACGTAGACGATGAATTTTCTCCCCCATCCCTGTGAAACGGGTTTAGCCCCACAAAGGTGTTTTATTTTTCAGTTTGATTAATTTAAAATAACTGGCGTGCATTAAGAACCTCGAGGTACTTGCTGAAAAGCCATACGTCCTCGTCGCCTAGAGATCCTCATATCTTGATATCATTTGCAGAATGCAAGCCCTTAAATGCATTATTTCTTGTTAGCGTAACGCGACATCGAGTTCTAAGCGGTTGGCGAGCACACAACAGGTAGGACCGATCACGGCTTCAGCCAATCACTCAAGCTCACTGGAAAAACTCAGTACGAGAATGTCAAATGTTATGCTTTGTTAATGAATGGTGTTTGTGCTCATTTCAAGAGGCTGTACCGTCTGCTCATACTAGGAAGCATTTGTTTCGATAAATTTCGCGAAACTTAAGCTAAAAATGTTCATAAGCGCGAACATAGAAACTTTGGCAGTTTCTATATGCATGTGTATGGGGATTCTAAACAGACTCCATCCATCACCACCTGGTTTCTCATCACTTTTGTTTCGATGAGCAGACCTTCAGGTTATTTTCTAGTAAAAGGTGAAAAGATGCCTGTCTTTCTGCTTCTCTATATCTGCACGCGCTGCTTCATGCAGCTATAGTCTGTACATGAAAGTATCCACACGCACTATTGCGAACGAACTCTATTCAACGCCAGGGTATTTGCGCCAGGAGGGATACCGCAGGTCGCAGCCGGCTGACAGAACTTAATGCACTTTCGGGCGCTACTTTACGTGGCAAAATTACAATACAGACTGTGCTTCCCTGCAATAGCTGCTATAGCACTGAGTCTGGCGATGTTTCGAAATAGCAGCTGCCACAACCTTAAGGCAGGCAGCGTGACTCGACGTACTGCGCACGAATGGCGTTCCTTCACGTACACATCGCCAATGTCACGCTTTTGCGCCCGAGTTTCCTGTACATTTTTTTTTTATGGGGAAAGCTCAGTGTCGGCATTCAATCAGAGCAGTACGAGCAGCTACAGCACACGCATTTGTCATCATGTTGTGCAGACTGTCTCCGAGAGAGGGAGCTAGCAGGACTTCCTGTGCGGCGCAGGCTTCCGCTCGCCCATCGTGCTGGTAATCTCGGATGATGTATCTTGTCGTCAAGCGTCGACGTGGGTAGGGCACGCGTCGAGATACGTGTCTCGGAGTCGAGCGATGACGATGCTCGGGTGGTGTGTCCTCCTCTCTCGGTCCCGTGGTCGGGGCCGGAAGGTAGGCGGGGTATTTTTCAAACACGGCATGGGCCTGCTGCTGGGCAGGCTCCTGTGCTAGCTGCTCGGCAGGGGAAGAAAAATTGATCAACTTGGTGGGCGACGCGGGAGCGGAAGGAAGCCGCGACTTGAGAGGGGGCTGACCAGCCGTGCGTCCGAGAATTATCTCGTTGGGTTACTCGGTCACCCCGGGAGGGGGATGACGTGTGGCTTCATATAAAACACCGTCGGAAAGAGTCGTGCAAATTGTTTTTGCGTATCTCGAGAGTAATTTATATCTGTGTAACTGTTTTTCAGTATCTTCACTGTGAATTCGTTCGGTGCAGCAAGAGTTAATTCTGTTCAGCACAAAGTGAGGCATTCCCCTTTCTCTTACAGCTGTTGAGTTCTAGTATCGCACTTGCGTTTCATGCTTTCATGCGTCTTCACCGTTTAGACGCGATAGCGTAAAGGTTGCTGTTCTGCAGAAAATCCGGTGCCGTCCTCGTTGGTGTTCTGAGCGAAATATCCCCGGAGGAGCAACCTAGGTGGGCTACTTAGGTCACGTGACCTTGTGGCGCAGCCACCGTGGCAGGTGACCGTTAAATTAATCATTGGTCGTGAGAGGTTGCTCGGGAACGGCAACCTGGACCGCGCAAGGCCCGAAGGCAGCACCTTACATCGCAGGGCAGCGGCGCATCGATTAACTCCTGCATCGCTGCGACAGGAGTGGTAAGAGGACTCCGTGGGACCTATGAATGCAAAGTCGAGAATGACGAACTCCACATATGCGCATTAACCTTTTGATGCTATCACGATCATATCTTTAGAGCGGAACTTAAGTGTCCGCTCCAATTTTGGTACTTTCTTTCTCTTTGCATAGATCGTGTGATTTAGTGGATGCCTTAAATATTGTACTTTAAATGCTTGTGAACTTGGAGGTAATAAAAAGTGCTTCATTGATGATTCACATTACTATAAACATTCAAATAATGACATGACAAAATTCTTATACTCAATCATCGAATGAAATTAGAAGTATAAGATATATATAGTACTTCTGAAGTCCTAAATGTTTACAAATAGGGTTGTGAACCCACTTTTTTCTTTAGGTTGTCGCGAAGTAATTAAATCAGTGAGAATTGACGAGACATATTTCTGTCCTGAACACGGAAGTAAACTGGCGGGCTGGTTCACACCATTCCGTGATCTCGCATTCAAGGATTAAAATGAAATTTAAAGACGCAGTGTGACAGCGCTCGAAGTAAAAGAAAAATGTACAACCATCACTGTTAACGCAATTTTATCGCATACATTGCATGATCGCTTGTACATTTTTGTTGTTGTTGCCGCACCCCGCGTATGCATAGTGCCGGAGTAGTTGTTCCCATTCGTCCTTCTGTAGTAGATACTCGCCCTGAAAGGTAGTATTCCAGCCCTTGCTAGTCCTAATTTAAAGCGGTGCAGCGGTGCAGGGGGTGAATAAAGAAATAAAATTGCTGATGGGGCATCAAAAGTCCCCGCGGAGCCAGTCAGAAGCGGGTATGTGAGCCGACCCTATAGTTAGTTGCATTCGAGTGAAATTAGAGAAGAAACTGCCTGTCACTTAGGGATGTCTCAAAGATGTGAAAGACGCTATTTTCATAGGACCTCACTGATCTGAACCTGCGACAAAACTGTGTGTTAGGCATTTACGAACGTAATGAAAATATAAACATAGCTTATTTTCCTTGCAGCAGAACGCGCACAAAACCAGAGAGCGTGAGAACCCTGAAAGTCAGAGATCAAAAGAGCACGTGTAATATTTGATCCACAAGCTCGAGGCTTGTTTCTCTTCCTTCAATATAGTCTCTGCGCGTTATATAGTCCTGTATCCCCCTTCCCAAGAGCTTGTGTCATCTTCCTTTTATTATTCATTCATTGCTGTGCCTTCCCTCAGCCTCATCAAGGTTCACATCGTCTCCACCGTAAGCAGGCAACACCGGGCGCCGTACAACGAACGTTAACCAGCAATGCATTAATTGTTGGCTTTGTGGAAGCTTAGAAACTGAAAACAAGAATAAAACGCTCCCAGGCTTTTGTCTCGGTTTTCTAATTGAAGATACATGACCATTGCTGTACCGATATAACTGTCTCCCCTGTCTCCTCCGGAGGGATGACTCACTTGCATACCGAAGAGAGGCTCACCGAAGTCCTCGCCACAAGTGACATATCCCAAAGATCAACATTATTATTCAACTGTCAGCAGCGAAAGTAAATGAACCATAGAAGCGGATTTCAAATTGTGTTGTTTAAACTTGGCAACGGAATAAAGGTTCATTCTCTGGTTAGATGCTAATCACGCAAGATCAGTCTAAACGAGATTATCACTTCGTAACGTAACGTTAAGTTATCCTAATAAAAAAGTTAAATAAAATTACGTGGTTCATTTACATTCCCAGCTGACGATTCATATCGGCGGCCTCAATTACGTTCACCGGTCAGGTTTAACCAACGGGTAGTCTGTGCCCGGTGTTTGCACGGTCTCATAGCACAGTAGATCCTTACTTACACATCAAGCTGTCCACTGATTAAAAAAACAAACAAAAAGGAGCAGAGAGACAGAGAATACTTCGCGGTGAATAGTGCACCACTCAGAAACATTTATCATGCCCTATATTTCACATTAGTGCAAGGCTGTTATATTTTCTTTCTACGGACCCTACTTTCATTTCCAGTTCTTCGCATATAGCCAATTCTGATTTTTTATTCTTTCAGTTAAGCATGAAACGATTTTGGCTCCCGTAATCTACGCTGCAACGGAATATATCCCACAAGTGCCTAGCAGTGGAAATATTGGTGGTAACTGCACGTACTTACTTCTCGCCAATAATTTTTATTTTTGGCGAACCAAGCTCATATAAGACAGAGATGCAAATATCTGCCTTTTAGGCAGAACAAAACCTTCAGTCTGGAGATTTCCGTACAAGTCCCGGTTGACATATGCGGATGAGAACGTATCGTGAAAGGAAAAAAAAAAGAAACAGAGAATTGTTTAAAGAAGCCTAGAAACCTTTTCCTGGCCACCATGCTTACCTGCTACTTCTTACGATAAAGGTGAAAGATAAACTGACAGTGCACATGCAAACCGGACACGCTCAACTCACGCGAACACGAACGCGCACTCAGTGTTATCTACAAGACGGTGTTCCGCCCGGTGTCCCGGATGAAAACCAGATGGGTATTCGCTATGCAAGGAGACGCGAGGGACGGGAGTCAGAGTAGAGTTTATGTGGTCCTGAAAGCACTTCGTAGTTGAAGAGAAGGGGCACTCGCGTGTATTATGCGACAAGATCACCTACATGCCAAGTGTAGTTAATTATAGGCTGCTTATTTCTTCTGTAAAAAGATAGGTACAAAAAAATCTTAATTTTAGGCAAGACACACTTGAGTCTAAATCGTCCCTGTAACGGCAGAACAACATGCGCCCTCAGGCAAACTCTGCGCAATACCTTTGACACGTTTCAAGTGAAATTTACTGCCGGGGCTAAAACGGCGAAATTCCCGGGGTTTTCAGAGCACTGAAGATGTGCTTCGACGATTTTTTTTAGCGTGGAACTTATTTCCTTATTATGTATTGCACGGCACGATCTGTTTCGTGTTGGGTGGTAGGGAACGAAGAAAAAAATATATTTATTGGAACACCAGTGATGTAATTATGTCAGTAGACCTTCCATGCTTATCCAGAGGCTCGAGGCGGCTACTGAAGAGATGAAGAGACGGCTCGATGAAGCGAGCCAATTCATACGTGAAATAAGGAAGATTTGTACAAAAATGATGGATGCAGTGCGAATATGACAGTTTCGGAAATTACTTCAACATGACGCATACTGCTGAGCATGTCTTCAAGGGTGCTTAAATACGTCAGACTAGGAATAGGCCACTGGGAATTAAAAAAAAATATTGGTGGTTGTTTAGCTCTGGTTAAACCAGGAGTGACACGATAGCTACTGCTGGCCGAGTGGAACTTGGTCACGTGACCAACCACGTGATCAGCCACGGCGCCGCGCCGCCGGCAGCTGCTGCGCACCACGTGACCAACCACGCTGAAGGCTCGAAATGCTACCGTAATGTGGCTATCACTACGAAACTTTTGCTCTCCTTGTATGACCTGTAAACTGAGCAGCTTGAAAAGGCATTATTCCGGAACATTTGGCACATTGCTTGCTCTCTTCCTGGAGCATGAAGCGTCGCTCTGCGCCGCATTTCCCGCTTATGTAGTAAGATTCATCGCAACATGCATGCTTTCGTGGCTTTTCAAGGTGTTGCATAATTGATAGCAGAACATGATCGCAAATGATGTATATTTCTTCGATAGACAGCAATGGAAAGCATAACTGCCGGTAAAAGTATCATAACCATTACAATTGAGATCTAGTTGCAGACGAATACTCCTGATCACGACATTACACCACCTGGTTATGTGTTATATGCAAGGACAGAGGACCAAGAGCACGGGTCGTTGGCGTTCTTTTGGAACAAGGTGGAACTTATTTTGTTACGGCAGATGTTTCTGATGTTGATCTTGTGTGGTTTAAGGTGCATCTCCTAGAATGTATCGTACCCATGTGTACCGTCTATAGAACTCTGAATTCTGAAGTAACTTATCTTGATTCTCTCTATGATTGCATACTCGCGCACATGTCTAGAAGTTCAACCTTCCTGATGTAAACTGGAACACCATGAAAGTGTTAAAAGTGTAAAATAATACCTTTTTTCTTTTCACCATTATCTATAAAAAAGCACCTCATTGTCACGCCTGCTTACATTCATGGAGCCTTCAGTTCTATTCTAGATGTGGTTTTGGCTCTGACTATTTTCGCGCGATTGATCCCAATGTAGAAGTATTAGTTGTCTGGTAAAGCCATAAATTAATCCTATGTGTTTTGTCAGTGCTAAGAGTTGCTCGAAACGGCCCTGCGAGAAATATATGTATGCTTTCTAAAGGGCACATGGTGGCGCTATTTGAGGTGACTTACTCATGAGTGATCTCACTTTTATTGTCTTTGTATTATTAACTATACAATATACATAGTGTGTGGCTGCAACCTCGATTTTGTGTTGCATTAATAGTTTCGTTCCCAAAATAGCAAAAGTGACCATAAAGTTGAATCCGCAGATTACAAGTAAAACAATTGACTTAACCGTCGGATGAAGAGGCTAAGAAAAAAAAAACGCCTTCATTTTCCTTGTTAAGCTAAAAGCGACTTAGGTTCACTTTCACAATCGCCCTTGTTTAGCTTTGTTTATCTTCTTTTAGTTTTTATAAGTTCGAAAACTCGAGTTCCAGCGAAATCTTCTTGCATACGTTACTCGTCTTTTCACTTGAGATAAGCCCGCCTGAGCTGCTCGCTGCGGCTCGAGTCGTCGTTCCCTCCGTTCAGTGGTCTCTTAAGCCACGTGTCCTCGCCTCTGCATCGTTTGTTCCACCAGTGACCTAAAGATTCGCCTCTTTTTTTTTGCTCTTCTTAACCAAGACCTACTGAACTAGAGACCTGCACATATGGCACTGCTACAGCGCGCATGTTCTAGTTCGTGCCTTTTGCCGCTAGGGAAGGGCATCTACGGGCGGCGTGGCGCTACAGTTAACCTGTTGAGAAGGTGGCATCGGTTATTTTACTTCAAGGATGTAATAGTTCGGTCATTTGTCTACGGTTTGAATATTCATCATTCATCCATTGCCTAGCAATGATGCCAGAAAGCCTCACGGATGCATGCGCGCAAACAAAATATTCACCGCTAAGATTTAAAGAAATGTCATATTTCCATCGTTCATTGCTAGGTTTAAAATAAGACAGGAGGCAGTGAGGCGAGAGAAATCATTTGTAGAAAGCAGACGATGATGATGATCATGACAGACGAACAGGTCAACCGAGCGTCCTCAACGGCCAAAAAGTTAACGAAAGCTGGCTCACGCTGTCCCATAGGACCTCTCCATATGTGCAGGTCTCTAGTTGAGTAGGTCTTGTTCCTAACATTTATCGCTCTTCTGCTTCTGCATCCGATTTAGGAAGGGTACACTGTCTCCGCCGCTCTGCTTCGGCTTGCCGCCTCGCAGATTGGTTGATGACTGTCGGAGCTCTCTTTTTTTTGCGTTCGGCTTAAGAATACGTTGAAGGACAGGCTTCATTCAGCATTTACTGTTTGCTGCGCCTCACGTTTCTCCGGAGACTTCATGATTCGTCTCTTGTTTATGTCACCTGCATGTGCACGCTTCCGCACTTCTCGCTTTTCATTATGACCCTCCACAAGGCTACTACTGGCAGGACGCCCTCCTCCCATTGGCCGCAGCTGGCGCGACACTTCTCCGAGTTTACCCGAGCTTCCTCCCATTGGCTGCTCCCGGCGCGATGCTCCTCCGAGCCTACCCGAGCTTATTTCGAGGCTTGAACATGGCGCGTCTTCAGCTTTCCGCTAGTGACACATCTAGTTCTGCAGCACTAAAGCTAAGAAATCGACCACGGGCTCCTGTTATCATCAGCGTATAAATACTCTAAATAGAAATATTAAAGCTCTAAAAACGAAACAATACACAGCACATCAGTCACATTACATTACTGAACTTCTTCAAAGACTCTCCCCATAAATTTTCTCTCAATGACTATTTGCAGTTGCCATTTTATAATGCCTACTAAAAATAGATGTATACGACATATACGAAATAGATATATACGGAGCTAGTTTAATAGCTTACTGAACATTTACGCGAAAAATTCAGCGGCCCAGATTACATCCCGAGCAGAATCTTAAACCGATACGCAGAATCAATTAGTGGGTAGATGTACGTGATATACGCAAATCAATACGTCTGAACTCCTCCCACGCGAGTTTAAACTTATTAAAATTATCCCATTGTGTGAATCACGTGCTCTTTCATCCCCATTAAATTAGCGGCCTATGATATAAACTTTTACATTGGGCAAAATGCTTGAGCGTATTATTTTGATATGCAAGAAATTTGTAGAAGTTAATCTCAAACTTCCCCAAAACCAGCATGGCTTGCGCAACGGATTCTCCACCGTTACTGAAGTAATATAATTTATTAAGGACCTTGAACAAGTTCCTAATAATTAGTGTTATACTCATATGCTCTTTCTTGATTTATCAAAAGCCTTTCATTAGGATTCTCATGCACAGTCAGTTGAAGAATTTCCTGTCACACCCCTCCTAGCCAATTTCGTAGACAACGCCTGGAAATATTTCACGAGGGAGCTTGTTCTTCACGTTCACAACTTGTGAACCTGTGAACGTGAAGAAGGAGCTCGCTCGTAAAGTATATTTCCAGGAGTTGTGTGCGAAGCTCACTGCGCCGATTGCTCATCAGTATATATATATATATATATATATATATATATATATATATATATATATATATATATATATATATATATATATATATATATATATATATATATATATAGAGAGAGAGAGAGAGAGAGAGAGAGAGAGAGAGAGAGAGAGAGAGAGAGAGAGAGAGACAAAGGATTTCAGGAGGCGCCTGAGAGAGCACCAGAACGACGTCCGGAACCAAAATTAACAACTAATGCCATCGCCGAGCATGTGCAAGAAACCGGCCACAAGATTAACTGAGATGAAGTAGAGATATCGACTACAAAAAGAATACATCTGCACCGCAGAATATTCTGTCCCTTATCAACATAACCACGTCTAACACACTAAACAGGAACGACGAGACTGTGCATCATATCTATGCTAAATCATTAAAAATGCTTCTCGGTGCTGCAAAAGTAAGGATCCGTGCGCTGCTTGCTTCATAGTAAACAAAGGAGCTGTAGTGGTTCCGAAACGTCTTTCTTTATTGACCTTGGCCAGTGACCAGTACACCTCATCAGCACTTAATAGTCTTTTAAGCACAGCGAAGAGGAAGGGATAGCTTGACGTTCGTAAGGCTTCGTTGACGTGAGGCTTTATACGTACCCCATGAGGTCTTTCACATATTGATTGCAATTACGAAAAATAAAACATTTTTTCTTGTCCACTTGGGCAAGAGGAGCCGCTGACGGGACACATTAAAGCTGTCGCGTCATTTCCTTATAGGGCGAGCTGAAGTCTCCACCAACTTTTCGTCCTAAGGGAGAGAGTTTGCAGACCTAGGTGACCATTCTTCCTATCCTGTTTTCATTGTTTGCGATGCGCCTCACGGCAATGTTCTCACTCCACTCCTTTGCTTACTATTCGTAAATGATATCGCAGGCGAAGTTAACCTTAAAATTGGGATATTTGCAGATGTGTGCGTACTTAAGGAGAGGTATCGAATACTGATGACAAATGAGACTTAAAAACACATTGAAAAGAAAGGGCAGTGACGAAATTGCTGGAAAATATTAATACGTTTAGAAAAAAATGCCTCATTGTGTGTACGAAAAAAAAGAAAGAGATTATTCCTATCTTAGTTTTTTATAACGGGGCCGTTCTATGTTTTACCTAGCATCCTAAGTTCGAAGTCATCATTTCTTCCTCATTGAAATGGACAGCGCGTGCGCAACAAGTTCCCAGAAAAGCAATGCAGAAGCTTTTTTTTTTATGAATGAGCATTGCGGCACTCGACTTTTGAACTAAACACTTTACTAATGTCACACTCATTAAGCCGATTTTGTAGTTTGCAAATATAACTTCGTATCCGCGAAAACAAAGCAACATCTACACGGTATAAACGATTTATAGGAAAGCTGGGCGTTTTTATAGAACAGCTGCCAGCGTAGCAACTCAATCACTGAAGTTTCATAGCACGCAGACGCTCTAACTTGGGCTGGTTGAGCGAAGCTGCAGCGTTGGAAGTTTTTGTATTTATCTCTACACAACGGCTTTAGGCTCAATTTCAATGCTTTTGCAAGCTTTAGTTCACTCGCTAGACTTTACAGATGCCCTAAAATAGCTTGGAAAAATATTTTTTACTGATAACTCCTATTGTTCTCCAGCTTACCGCAATCGTTATCCGAATGGCACGAACTCCATCCATATAATACTGCACAGACGTTTCAGAAATGTGTTCAGCTTGCTGAGAAAGCAATCCTTGGTTTTACTAATAGTTAATGATATTATGCTGCCTGTATGTGATGTAAGGTACCCTGTATTTTTGTTTTCACTCTAAAGAGCAGTCCAAAAAAGAATTGCAAATAAATGCACAATTTCAATTTCCGCACAGCTGTAATAACGCCTTTGGTGTAGCTGTACGTCTAAAGCAAATAAATATGTCAATTGAAGACGCATATTTACACCAACCTTTTTATCACACTGCGGCAATTAAATCCAGAGAGGCCCGTAAATCCCGGCGAAAATAGTTGAAGTTGTTATGGATTAAATTTTGTTTTACGGAGACTGTCGCTGCGTTGTGTTGATGTTACTCTCGCTGAAGTGCCTCTGTCGCTCGCAAGGTTAACAGGCGCAAGTGCTGTGACGACCTGCGAAGATTATTCTTTGTTGAACGTTTTTGGGAAGCAGGAGTGGCACTCTGCCAGTGACGATAGGAGAAGTTCTTAACATGGCGTTTGAATTTACAGCACAGGCATTGGAGAGGACTTTCATAGAGGAACATTGCGTCGTAGTCTACTGTAATGTCACTATAAAGTCCAGTCATGACGTGTTGGAAGATAAGAAGCTTGTCCAAGATTGTTAGAAGGTGAAAGTGTTCAAGAATGATGTACCTTCTTTGGTCACGTCATCCAAGTAAGCCTAGTCTATGTGGGCCTATCGACAAACACCGTATTTACATTTAAAGCGAAGAGTTCACTGCAGGCTGTTCCGACTGCGGGTGAGAAGTATGCACGAGAAGCTTGCGCCATTCGAGGAAATACACAGCGGATAGAGCGCCTTTCGGGGTATGTCCGGCTTCACAACACACATTTATCGCTTCGTTTTGCAAAGATTGCTCCGAAATGGCCAAGCATATTTTCTCAAAATCTCCGAAGCACTCGCCAAATGTTAACAAACAGCCGCTTTCACTAGTACTCTTTGAAACTAGAAAAATATATCTGTAAGTTTTGTTTACATGTGTTTAAATGGGCTGCACTCCCATTCCGTACCCCAAGCCGGGAATCACACCCACAAGCGCGTAACGCTACGTTTTAAAAATACATCACTTTCGAAATGGCACTTCATACTTTTTAGAAGCTGTTCCAGGACTAACTTTGTAGTTCTTCACCAAAGGTCGACATCATAGGTGCAATTTGAAATCAGAAAACTTAGAAAATTTTCGCTTCCATATATTTGTATTGCCGCTAAACTACATTTAATGCCCCAGTCGTTCTAGCCGGCGACAGCAGCGCCACCGCATCTTATCTTGCTTACATCGCAGATCGGTGTTGTTCTATAGCGGGTGTGCTCTAGTGAAAGGCAGAAGGGACGGGGAGCTGTTATCAGGTATCACTTGTTGACCCTTAAGGGAAGCTGGAAGTCAAGGTTTCTTTTCCTATTGCAAAGCAGATGTTTACCACTCGTACTGTGGTTCTCAGGCAGCGTTGCCGTCTCATGTAAAAGAATGAGGAGAAAATGTCACAGCAGAAAGGCGAAAAGATAGTAGGAGGGCTTGGAAGAAGGAGGAGAAGGATAAATGATAGCAGGAGATAAAATGTTCGTGTGGTGCAACCAGCGACTCCGAGCTCATTCCCCACGCTTAGACAACATGACTACTCGACGCATGTGGTTGGTTAAACTACGTTCGATCATGTTGGTAGAATTAGAAGTGGAAATGGGTCAAAAGGCTGAATTATGCGCCACCTGCAACTACTGCGTTGCTCTTGCACAGTGAACATAATCTTAGAGGTATTTTTTTGTTCAATTATCACATAGTATGCAATAAACACAGCTTTAATCAATATTTTCCTGCTGTCCGTCACGGAAAAACAAATGCATTAAGATGTTTTCACCTTCGAGCGCCATCTACAATCTTACGTATTCATTTAGAAATCTGTGCGAGACTCTTGAGTTTCCCTGAATTTAAGTTATTTATATTATTTATCGCGCTTTCTGCCATTAATTATTCCCTAATAGCAGATCGCTTGCGCCACATGTATAAATAGCGCTCGCACGCTTCCTTAAGTGAAGAAACATCTCATCTGTTCTGAAATACAAGGACAGCACCCCAGGTTTTCGAGGTTTTCTTTTCTTTTGCTCAAATTTAACTTTTTGCAGTTTTTATAATCGCGTGTTTAATATGCAAACAAATGTGACTTGGCTGCCGGCACAGGGCAAGGAAACAGACCAGGAAATGGTTCAGGCAAGCGCATTCATCATTAATTGCGTCGCGGAGATGGATTGCATTTATTAATCACGCAAGTAGCGCGCTCCGGTTACATTCTTAATACCAAAGACAATAAGTTACGGTGAGCGAAATGTTGTTTATTAATGCACACATGTTAAGCGAGAAGCCTGAGTGCATTGTTTCGCGTCATTTACAACGTTTCGATTTATCTGCGTGCCATGCCAGGCGAAACAAAAAGCTGGCGCGCGCTTTTTAATAAGCCGAAGAATCATCTTCTCACATGTGTGGACCCCGTACGAACAGGCGAACGTCTTATATGTATTTTATTAAGTAATGTACCTTAGCCAGCTGGAGGATTAATCGAAAATACCCAAATTTTCTGCGATTTTTTTTTCGCCATATAGAAATCGGTTTCAAAAACTCAGCACAGCCGCGAGCACAGAACGCTGGTTGAAGGTAGAAAATAAACACGAGTTTATAAAATTAATACGAATCAATAAAATTCAGTTACAATTGGGTACAGAAGGCTTTATTGTTTTCGACAGACATCAATTAAAGGTTAAAAGCGAAGGTTATAATCAACATTATTTATAATCAACATTATTTACAATCAACAATATTTCATAAAGAATTTCCCGCAAATGCCAGTGCTCGTCGACCATAATTAGTATGTACTATAGCAAGCAAGAGCCGAAAGATTGTAGTGAGCCTGTTCGTGTGTAGTGAGTAACGAAGATATGCACTGTTCACCATAATGTGCCGTTAATGATTTGACAAATTGCCGAAGCAGTATATTTACTTACTAGATCATAGATTTTTCGGGATAAACAAAAGTGCAAATAATTAAACCGAATGTTCATACTGTATGTTTTCCCTACGATTCGAGGAGATCTTTATTTTTCAATGGTTACAAGGGGGCCAGATAGGATCAGTGAATACATCCCTGGATATGCATACACGAATTATAATGTGAATGAAAGAATTCATGACAGAGGTTAACGCGGAAATCTGGAGAGAGGTATTTTTGGTGTTTATAGACAGAGAGAAAAAGTAATTTAATGAAAGGAAACGGGGAGAGGTCGGCTGGCGGTAATGTAACCCTGGCCTGCTACGCCACACTAGTGAAGGGGGAAAGGGGAAGTAAAAGGAGAGTGGGGGGCGAATGGAGAGTGATGATGTGTGTGTGATAAAATACGTGTAGGCTATATGAGTCCCTTTCGAAAGTGCTGCATACAACATGGACACAGAGACAGACATACAAGGATGAACCGTCGTCCCTGTCAGTCGTTGTCTGTGTCCGTGTGTATTGCAGCGCTTTCTAAAATGACGAATGTGCACCAACTAGTCCAATACATCACCCTTCTGGGCTATATGAGGCTATCTGACTGATTCACCGGACTTGAAAATCAAACTGCACATGATATTCAACCTCACTCAAAAAGAATATTTTGGGGCTTGCATGATGAAGAGGCCTATTGTTGTGAATTTTATCCAAGTGGCGAGAAAAAATTCTTCAGAATCGAACAGGATAGAAACAGGTTTACATTGATTAAATTGATTATATTAATTGCGTTCGTCTGCACTATGCACTATTTATGCAGGCATATTTCGTAATGCCACGTTTACTTTATTAATGGGGGTATTCTCATCGCGATCTGCTTATACTGAAGTTTATTCATCGGCGTATTGTACAGTTAGAGCACAGGATAAATCTGAAGGCAGTAATTGATATTTAGCAAACAAAGCTAAGGTCTCAAGACGGAGGATTGAGGAACCCAATTAATAAAGCACGGAGTTGTGAATTTCCTAGCTGAACAGTTTATCCACGGTCCGTTAAATAATTTTCAGTTATGTTAACAAATTCACGTTTAATCTCACAGCATTGGCGAAAATCTTATTTTGATATAACGGGAGAATAACGTACTTGATAACGTTAATTTGTGTTATATGTTTTCAGTACATTTTCAATAATCCTGAGAAGATTCTTAGGTAGGAGGTGTAACTTTTGCAGGCTTTTGTTGAGATTTTGCAGCCGATATTAACATACAGTAATTATGGTGGGAGTGAAAAACTAATGCACTGTAAGAAGCTCATTGACAAGCCATAACTGACGATATCATCATTTGGAACCAAGTATCTTAGATATTTCTGTTTCAGTGAAATTAACATAGTCATCCTATGACATTCTTTGAATAAATAGAACGCCTAATGATTTAGACATCAGCACGACTTCTACACGTACCGAGCTGAGGTTGCGGTTCATTTTTTTTTCGAGGATGAAAGGCGGGACTTTGACAAAAGGTGGGGAAGCCCGAAGAGGTCACAGTGAACAGAGTAGGCCTAAGAGTGAATACAGTAGTGCGCAACATATAGATTCTGAGTATTAACGGAGCATAACAGCAAACAAAACTTAACTTACATCGAACGTCAGTATTACAGCACAAATATTACACGTATACGGACAGTACACCAAAAGTCACGGCAGTCTTTAAGCGAGGCACTAAAACACTAAAGGAAAGACTCGCACAACCTACTGCACACGACAACGGAAGAAGCTTCGCGGGAAAAGAAATGATTTTAGGACAGCATTGATTGGTCGCTTTTTAAACGTCTTTTTTAGATTTATTCTTAAAGAGATCAAACATGGCATTTAAAGAACGGTTATTGAGAACAACTGAAATCTGGTAATTGAGCTTTTGTTTTCCGTAATTACTCGTTATTTTAAGGACTAAGCTTCTTTGTTGGTGGGGGGGGGGGGATGTATATAGTAGAAGGGCGGCTAAAGGCGATGGAATACCAATGATTGCTATGGATGTATTGCGACCAGCGAAACATGTAGTCATGGTTTGCTTTAGGTACATTACGCTTATGATTCACTTGTCATGTTGGTAAATTTTATGATCTGCCACATTAACACTCAATAGCTTGCAACGCCTTTTCTTGCAAAAGCAACAACTTCTGGAAATTATTCAAAGGTGTGCTGCCCCATACCAATGCACAATAAGATAATTTGGGAAAAAAAAATATTTCCTAGTACATAGCCATTGTTAACGAAATGGGTAAGAGTTTGTTGACCCAGTAAAGATAACCCACAGTTTTAGTAAAAAGTTGCATTGTGGGTGAGTTACTGCATACTTTTTTGGGAATAATTGCGCGCACACGGGACAGCACATGAAAAGGACACGAGCCTGTGTTTGTCCCTTTTCATGCCCTGTTTTGTGTGTACGCAATTATTTTTAAAAAAGATTTACTATGGCAAGTGGCGATTTGTGAAATATGCGTGTTCCAAGATAATGCTCATTGAGTCAGAGACCAAGAAACTTCTGAGTTGATACCTGCTCTAGTTTTGTGTTGGCGTATTGTAGGTCAAGTGTGTACTGAAATAAGCCATTATTAGGTCTCAAAAATTATGCTTACTTTAGGACAAATATAAACTAAATTTATACGCCTGCATCCAAGCATGTAATTTCAGGAAGCAAGCACTGACGATAGTTTCCAAATCCGGCAAAGTGCTGACTGCGAATGAAATATTCGATTCACTAGATATATATGAACCAATCTTGCGAATGAGGTATGTAATAGATATCTTTGCTCTATAATAAAAACAAAAGTATGCCCAGAATAGACCTCTGAGGAACCTCGTGGGTAACACACAGGGTGTTCGAAACAAAATTATTCCATTTAACATAGTGTTTTTGTTAATCAAATAAATTCTAGTAAGAGGTTCTGAGCAATTCCGTGTGTTCCGTAACCGTTCCCTCTGCTCAAAAAAAAAAATTCATGCTGCACAAAATCGAAAGCTTTTCGGATTTCTAAGAACAGACCAAGAATGTATGCTCTGGATTCGATCTCGGCCACAACTTTTTCTTTGACTGCGACTGGAGCTTGCTCAGACTATTTATATTTCGAAAAGCCACACTGGCAGAGGTTAATAACGTTATGAGCGCAAAAAAGATATTTCAAGGCTTATAAATATAGTTATCGCTTATGTATTATTTTTTAAAGTGACTTAGAATATAATAACGTAAAATGTAGGCACTCACCAAGAACAAAACCAAAAAAGAAGACGTTTGGAATATATTAGCAATATAGACACGGGCCTATAAACTCCAAAATCAATCCTATCACCTTCTTCTAAAAATGAGATACACGCACCATTTGTGTGTTTTGAGGATTGATAGATTCGGCTATGCATAAATAGAAGACAGGAGTGTGAGAGTGTACAATAAGATCAAAACGTGTTTCATAGGTTTTAACTGTGATCCATTGAGATCTTGTGCAATAGAATTATTAAGCGCGCAAAACAGCGCCCCCATTTTACTCTCCTCAACCGGACCGAGGAATGCAGTGCCGCCAGTCGAATTAATACTGGTTAGGCTAGATTTCATGCTAGTGGACCTAGAGAGATTAACAAAATACGTGTTTAATTATACTGCAAACTGCTTCCTCGGTTTGTCTACACCATAAGCTTGATATGTTTAGTTTAATTATAATTAGTTTCATGTGTTAAAAATCTGTTGTCTTTTCTATATAACACCATAAACCTTTCTCGGCAGCTCCTTCATAGGCTGTAATCGAATAACAATCTTGTTTGAATTTGACTCGACTAGGGGCAGATTTTGAATATGCCACTTTGCGCGCACTATAAGAACTCTTCTCAGCATAGCAGAACATCTATGCGGATATTTCTGCTATTTCAGCTCAGCTTCACTTTTACGTTTAGACGAAGCATTAGAGATATAATAGCATTTGCCAAAATGCAAATGGTAGTCACAATCACAGCATGTCGTTTTTTTTACCTACATCAGACATCCATTTCACAAGCAATGCATGCGCTGCGTGTCATGTTGCTTTATATTTTTATCACAGTGCACAGAACTGGCAGCAGCGCAGGTAAAAGAAAATGAGAGGCCTCTGAATGCGCGTAGTACGCTTTTACATAGAGGTTCTGTGCATTAAGGCACCGACCATCTATCGTGCAACTGCTGCGAGTGGTACCACAATTAACACAGTATCCTGGCGCTTGTTTTCCAGCGAAAGTTGAAGAAAAAAACGCGCTCTTTTGCTGACGTGTTAACTAAATTTTTCCTTCCTTGTGCAATCTAAAACAAAATACAACTAAAACAATGCTTTGAATAAATAGTATTCTTAAACCTCATTGTTAGCTGCCGGCTTGAAGAGACAGTCTTTACAGGAGCAGAGATGTGTGCTGTTCCGCCTGTTTTTGGGCTCGAAGGCGCTCGTTGCAAATACTTCGTCACACAAACATGCACATAATTTTTAGGGCAAAGGCTTAGCAGGCCACAGCAGGTGCATGTTCCACCCGAAGAAAATAGCCTTAAAAGTCTAAATGAATATCGTCCCGTTATTTCCTTTTTTCATTTGCCATTTCCGAAGAGGAGGCAGCAGTTGAGGCCAAGATAGGAAAAAAAAACCTTGCTGAGGACTCTTCCCTCACAAGCGACAAGGCATCGCATAAAATGAAACGCCAACAAAACTGAACGCACCCCTAATGACAACAATAAGATGTTATGGGGAAAGGAATCATAACGGGAAGTGATGCAACACCGTTTACGCCAGAGGTTCAAACAATCTGCGTAATTACTGCGTGCGCTCCTGCGTCTAGATTGACACCATGTGTGGCACTTGGCTTGAACCAAATAAGAACGCTGGAGTCTGTGTGTACGTGAAACAAGGTATAACCGCTGTCAGACATCTCCATTCGATCGCGGTGAATAATGATGAAGCCTGCTGTCTTCGGCTTCTGCAAAGCGGCATTAAAACCGAAGGAGTCTACGTGGCTCCGGGAACAGCTGTCAGGCGATTAATGTGGTTTCCACATGTATACCAGCCCACGGCAAGGTTTCACAGTTGTGTGTGACTTTGGGTGATTTCAACAGGAAAAAGGAGTCTCTTAGTCAGTGTATGAAAGAAAAGTTTGACTTTAGTTTAGCTTCGTACCCTCACGTCCAGACTACACAATGGGGAACTACTATATAGCTTGTATACTAAAGGGGCTCTACCAAATCGAAATACTGTAGCGACAAAATTGAGACCGTAGCATGCTACTTCACAGATCATCGGGCAGTCTTCGTCTGTATCAAGCAAAATAAATAAAAGATGCGTATACCTAATGGCTCTCATTGCTAAAGATACAGCGACCATAACAAGCTCAGCCAGGGAAACGCACCTCTCGCTACGTATATCCTGGCATAGCCGAGCTATGCCACTGCCAATTTTTTCGCTATAAATTGCATCGTAAGAATAACCTAGTATCTTGCTTGGAAATGTTTGACTTCTCCGCATGCCTGCATTCTCTAAGGAATAAAAGGTGCTCTTAGTCTAACATAAGCTGGCCCATAAAGTGAGCTGTCATAAGCTACTGTGACAACACACGCGACAAGCTTAAACTCGATCTAATGGAAATTCTGTAGGCCTTCAATTTTCTATGCGAACTTTACTGTACTTTTCTACCTCGTCTTATACCTGCCTCTCAACCATATGTCGCTTTCAGTAAATACAAATAATAACTTCTTAGTACATTGAGCACGGTGTACCTGTAAAAATATAGCGAACTCCACATGACATTCTTTTACGAAGATAAAAATAATACGGACGGAAAGCAATATGCGCAGGACCATACTGCACTTAGTCGGGTCTCGCCTAACGTGCAATGGCATCTCTGTTACGTAAACGTTCTCAATCTTTCCATTAGCCACATCAGGTTAGGGCTTCGGCAAGCATCAAACCCGCACCGTTCTTTGAGACGTCAGGCAGGTTGTTCGCAGAACATGACGAAATGTGCACTTGTACACCCTTACATATCTAATACACATGTTGCACTCCTCTGCACTTTTCTCCTAGCGAGGGGTGCACGTGCGGCAATTCTAAACCCCGCCTTTTCCTCTTTCTGTGCGCAGTACCTCCGGGCGATCCGGCTATTATGGACGAAGACGGACGAAGGCTGGAAGGTCTCGTGGGTCGCTTCAGCGAAGGACGAAAGCTCAAGCTCCTTTGCGAAGTTGGAGGAGGTGGGTGAAACATCCACGCTGGATCGATCCAACTTTTTTTATCTTTTCTTCCTCCTCCCCTTCCTTTCCCTATTTTTTCTTCATTTTCTCCCCTGTGCTCCTGTTCACCTCCTTTGTCTCTGTCTCGTCCCCGTCCACTTTGCTCGTTTCTTTGTGCCATTGCAGGGCGATTCCTGTTCTAGTTCTCCCGAGGTAAGCAGTCATTCGCGGAAAGAAACACCTTCTGCTTGGCCGAAAGGCATTAGTCTCCCACGGATATCTTTCGCTTGCTTTCTTGAGAGTCTGTTGTCTTCAGTTTTTTTTTCGTTCAGTTTTCCTTGAAAAATTGAAATATATTGTGAAAAAGTACTCCCCCACTCAGGATAGAAATAGAGCGTTCAGTGAAACTGATTGAGTCTGTCTTTTCGTGCAGACTGTTGGGGTGTCAGGCCATTAGTGATTGACCAGTGTTTTTTTCCTGCAAAATTTGAACCTGAGGTGTTTCTTGCCCTAACTGTTTATTGCTCTTGTCGCTGTCATGGTCGGCTATTTCGCTGAAATTGAAACAGGCACAAGTTTTCGCAATCGTTGTCGTGGCACAGGAGCTGACGCTCAAATTCTATTCCTATTTGTTAAGTGCCCTTTAAAAAAAAAGCTGTGTTCTTTTCAACTCCTGAATTCGGTAGCACGTTGAAAAAAGTAAAGGAGACCATTTTAAGCGCCAGAAAATTGTCGAAATTGTTCAAACAGATGCAGCTTCAAGGACCTGACCAAAGATCATCTTATTAAACCTGTCTCTCACTCTTAATTTGGCAAACTTTGTTTTTTTTTTGTAATAGCGCTTTGAGAAGAATGTAAAATAATATTAAGGTAACGCTGAAGAACAAAGTAGCAAATCGCGCTATTTACATTTGTGTAGCATGTGAGTAAAACGTGCAGTAGGACTGCCTGTTCATATAAGCTGCGGCGGAAATGAAGTTATACGCGGGTGCAGGCGCTTACAAGCAGTGTGCTTCAAAACGTCTGCAGAGAATTCTCCGGGACAAGCATAGGAGGCATAACTCCTCAGAAATAGTCTTCGCGCTTTTAGTGGAGTGCATTCCATAAGCGGCGATCTGATAAAAATTCGTGGCTTCTTTATCACTTTTTTCATGCATTTTAGTGCATAGAATGCACTGCTGTGATTAGGTTGGCCTATTTATCCTTTTTGAAGAAACAGATAAAACAGCGCTACCGAAGACGAGACAAGAGGACAAACACCAGCGCTGTCTTTTGTCTCGTCTTCCGTAGCGCTGTTTTATCTAGTTCTTTAAAAATGTTCAAACCAGCCCGTATTTGCCCTCTTCTGTAATTTATCCTACTTATTGAAAAGTGCGCGTTAGAGCATAAAACTTAAATACTGCTCCACTTAAAAAAAAGTTCTGTTCAACGCAAAGTGTCAGCCATATTTCCTTTCTGCCTTCTTTCTTAAAATTAAAAAAAGATGCGTGAATATGCTTTCTGCTTCCCTCTTTCTTGAGAAATAATACTTTTTTCCTATAATAATGTTCAACATATCCGTTGATCCACTGAAGCTTCTTGAGATCAAACCCTCTGTAGTGTACATACCAATGTTATCTCTGCTTGAAATGCCGTTGTGATTGATATTACTAATCCTCTCCGCCATTTCATTTTTATTCCGCTCTGAATTCGAAAGTAGGAGCCAATCCTTTAGTCCGTCAGCCAAGTAAAGGCCCAAGGCCATGGGTCCTCTTAGGCGCGCGTCCTGCGCGCTTGGGCGCCTACGCGTCGGCCAGAGGAAGTCTGCGCATGCGCGACGCGTCGGACGCCGCCGAGCGCTTCCACGACGCTTGGATCGGACAGTGCTAGATATTCCGCGCGCGCGTTACTCGCGGCAGCGCGCAGCGCACCAGCATCGACCAATCAGTGGGCATTTTGATTATTTGCCTTCCGTAGCTGGTCTTCCAAGCATTACTTGCAGCGCGTGCCGGGCGCGTACTGGCGCTATGCACTTGGAGTTGTGCACCGCTTTTTTTCGCGTCGGGGCGCGGCGCTTAGCTCGCAGGCGCGCTCGACGCACGATGAGTATGACGCAGAACTGTCTATGGAGTCGGGAATTAAGCAATTTCAATGTGCATAAAAAAATAATCAAATACTAGCAGGAAATGCACCAAATATTTTAAAACGCTTCAGACATATGTTTGCAATGGCTGGTGCCGCTTATTTTTTCTGAGAGATTCAACTTTTCGAGGCATATTGTTTCTCAAACTTGGCGAGCACTTCGGGATTCTTTTCTGGCATAGAACTTGATTTTTCGCTACGTTCATTTCACACTGCGTTCATTAGAAAAGCCTCAAGCCCTTTGTTGCTGAATTTCGTTTTGAATAAATAACTTGGAAACGAAACAGTAATACGGTTTGGTTACTGTACCGCATACTAAAAAGAAATTCCAGCACTTACTTAGAGCTTCACGAAGTAGTAGACGTTACGTGCATACTAAGTACATAGTACAGACTGAGACTAGTGTATACTACTCCTGAAGTATGGCAAATTTCTTCAGGAACCAAGTCTTTCCTATTTAATGTCTCGTCTTGTGGCCCTTGTCTTTGGTTGAAAACCGGTGCAGTCAGCTCGGCTTATTGAAGCAGTCGAGTGAGCACTACTACACGTTATGGCTGGGAATCAGCTGTTCTTTGGGCCTTCTCTTCAAATATTGCCAGAGTCAAACATGTTGCAGTCGGTGCCGTATTCATTATATTTAAATGATCATGGTACTTTTTTCCTGCTGTATGTTGTATCATAGTGAGGGCAGTGCCTTAATGATATGCGTTCCATGAAGCAGTGTGGTTATGAATGTATGCTGACACTTCTCCTGTGGGCAACCAGGCTCATGGCCGTGCTACCCAAGGATAAATTTAAGAGGATAATAGCACGCACAAAAGTAAATGCCGGCGCTTTTATGTTTTTTTTTACGTGTAGTCAACAACCTGACGATGCCTATCGAATGGTATAAGCATTCGCCATCGCCAGCGCAATTAAAATAGTACGAACGCATTTTTATCAACGACGGCGGCTGTATGTTTCGTGATGTCAGCGGACGATGAACAAGCCCAAATGGAAGAACATAAATTACACCTCAACACTAGTGCGCGACTCTTTCTTTTTCCTTCCTCCCACCACCTCCTTCATGCCCTTCGTCACGGTCAGGTTCGGATGCCCGCACTGAGCTTGGTAGTTATTTATACTATCTTTCTAATATTACCACCCATTCGCACCAGACTCTCCGCCACAATCAGCGCCGTTTCCTTGGGCTTGAAATTCACTCTATTAACTAAAAAAATCGCGTCTATTTGCTTTGCATAATATACGCGCCGCCCACGTCAACTTCCTGTACTGTACTGTGGCTGCCAGGAAGATAGAACGGAAAGTGCACAGGCCTGCCTACTGGCTCAAGCCGAGCCACGCTCGCTGCCGCCTGCTGAAAGTGGGAGAGTTAAAGGATATGAGAGGAAAGATAGAAAGTAAAGGCACCGCGCGCTAATAGGCCCATAGGCCCCGGTCTGATCCCGGAGGCAGTGCAATACCGGGCCGACCCGTGCCACAGTGCGTCTAGCACTTCGCCATATTCCAAAAATAAGTTTAATATCTTGGGCCCAAGGACCAGCAGCAGATATTAAATCAGATATCAGGTAATCCTGCCGACTTCCCTTTGAATGCGGGTATTAGTGAACCGTTTTGTTCTTTACTCTATGCTGCTTTCTTCCCGTGCCTTGAAGTGGACACTGTCATTTCTCTATTTCCTTTAACGGTTAATACACGTGTAAGTGATACGTAATTTCATTTTTTGTATACTAAACAAGCTGAGAATGCGCATTGAAAGCTCATAGCTTCCCTGTGGGTGTTACAGGCAAGCCTCGGCCCGTGGTCACCTGGTGGCGCGACAAGCGGCTCGTGGACTCCAACTTCAGCTTCGTGGGAGACGGCACCGTGGCCCGCAACTGGCTCGAGATCGACGAGCTGAAGCGCTCAGACTTCCTCAGCGTGCTCACCTGCCAGGCGGCAAACAACAACGTCACTGTGGCAGTGTCCCGGTCCATCACTCTGGACATGAACCGTAAGCATGATTACTCTCCTTGCTCTGCTTCTCCCGTGCGCGTTGCATTGCAGTATAAAGACTGCCATTATAAATCAGCCACTGCTCGCGTGACGCCGCCAGTGTTAATGGTCACTGAGTGGTAGCGCCGTTTTACTAGACGAAGTCTATTCGTGCATGTGAATAATTTAGTTGCCTTCATCATATTTCTGCTTGGCAATGCATAACAGTTGTTTCGCATAAATGTGTAAAAGTATTTTAGAGCGCGGATTTCTTACGATCCACCCCAGACGTCTTTTCCAATAAAGAACAGGTTTATTCGTGTGCACCGGAATCGCAGAGTCCGGTAGTTGTTGTTGTTAGCCTGTTAAAAGATGGCACATACCCACACTGGGGGATCGGCCAAGAATCGGGTGGCTATTCACCTGCACTCAGGTAATTAAAATGAAAAGCACGCGGGAAAGCAACACCGGGGGATTCTTCCTCATGAAGAGAAAAGGGATAAAAGTTTTGATTTCAGAATTATTAATAATAATAATAATAATAATATTAATAATAATAATAATAATAATAATAATAATAATAATAATAATAATAATAATAATAATAATAATAATAATAATAATAATAATAATAATAATAATAATAATTAAAGCCCTGTATTTTCTCCCGTGGCTCGTGTCGCTACGACGTCGTCTTCATTCGCTCAAAAAGACGAAAGCCTCACCAGGCCTTCCCCAGCCGGCGTCGGAAAAGAGCCACTGCTAGAGTGTAATCGATGCATATGCTACATTTGTGCCCAGAAGCTTGTTATTATTCGCATTGTAACACACTGTACAGCCTACAAACCTTAAGGCTGAGTTTCCGTGTAGCTGTGAGTTAATTTTACTGCGTACACCATGCCTTCCTATACTCCACGTGCGCTTATTACCACGAAATGATATATATTGAGGTTCGGAAAAGCGTACGAGCGATCGGTATTCTGTCACTTGTCACCATACCGCAAATTATCTTAAGCTAGCTTCATAAGCACCGAAGACATTGGCGATTAAAATGATGTTTGTCCTCGCCACCCCCAAACACATAAATATAGACTCGCCATAAAAAAAATAAAATCAACAAGGCGGAACTGCAGCCCTTCATGCCTCATCTAGCCCTATCTTGCCCTCGCCACTTGGGATCGCCCAATGAGAAGGCTTGTCCGGATTTCTCATTGACATATTCGAGGCAGGGACGGCTAAAAAGCTGCGGGGAACTGCCAGCCTAGTCAGCCGCGAACTACTGTGACCAGCAATTTTAAAATTATTTTTAAATATAGAATCTACGCAGAGCTTTTAAATATGATTATAAAGCTCACAAATACCACCTTTACAGGTCTATTGCATTAGAATATGAACATAAAAATAATTTCAGGGCCCCTTAAAATAAATATTACAGCCGTCATTAAAGTGGATATGTTCACGCTGCCTCTAATAGCCCTGATTAGGAGATGTTGTATTTTAATAGCTGACAGATGCTATTTTTAAAGAGGTCATATATGTGCTGCGGACTTGTTAGAAGTGACTAACAGGCATTTAGTAAGTACATTACATTTCTTCTTACACAACTCCACCATCGCCATGAGTGATAAGCCCGCTTTCTGCTAGTCGATTGGATACGATGGTTTATTTTTTAAAATAAAACTTCATTTCCAAAATCTGATAAAACCCATGAACGTCGCGGCAATTGCCTTCCATTTAGGCCCTCCTGCAAATGCCGCTGACCGTTTGTCAAGACGTCGGAGGTAAACTGCCTGGCACTTTCTGCTGTGAAATCGCGACTGGCAGGCGCGTGCAAGGGAACTAACCGCGTAGTAGTGATAATCGGACAGCGTCTTTGTTTGGAAGGCCTCCTTTAATGGGCATTGACCGCTGCGGTCTGCTGCTGTGTCCGTCTACAGTTTGCAGTAAAGAGCAATTGCACACTTTTTGGACCACTGTAAATTTCTGCATGCACTCCGCAATCTACACATGTACGAAAGGTAAAACTCCGGGCTTTCCGCACAGTTTTATGTCCTTGAATAAGCAGCATTTTTATTTTCAATATTGCCAAATATATCATGAAATACCTATTATGATTCATGGACCGGGAAGGGATCATTATAGTATAAAAAATTTTCATCTCAAATTGAGCGCTGCCGACTCTATACAATGTGCGGACAGCTTACCAGAAATTGCGGCACTTGCACCCGATATCTCAAGTATTGTTTACCTGCCAGTTTGAAGGCAGGCGTGAATGCGCAACTTCCAGGTGACAGTGCTGTGCTGGAGTACAGGAGTAAACTCTAACAGCTCATGGCCGCAGTATTTGATGCAACTGAGCAGTCGCAAGTTGTTGGATTTTTACGGCCACAATAATCCACAGCACACATAAAATGCTAGGTAATGCTAGTCTCTAACACGCAAATACGATTTAACTTGAATTTTTAGGTGAAATTCGTGAGTGATTGTTTGGCCGCTCCAGCTGAACAAACCGTATTGGAGGGTACTGAATAATGCCCTTCTGACGGACTATGAAGCTCGTGCCAGGAAAGCCTGTAAACAACTGCGCCAGAACGCTTCCCGCGCTCAATGAATGGTAGGAACCTCGATAGACAGCCAATGCAGAAACAGCAACGCCCAAATACAGTGCTTGATTTGCGAAAAATTTGCGTTAAGGCTTTATGTTAGCTCCGGTTTGTTCGAATGACAGCGGATATGTCAAGTCGGGGGTCGGTACATCTCCCATACTCCATCGTGCGTGACGTAATTGACCTACATGTGGCCGGTAGTGTGCCTGGCCTGCGAGTTTTCGGGAAGTTCTTGCAAGTATAATTTTTCCCACTTCCGGCTTCCAGTGTAGGTTGCTATAGGTGCCGCAAAAGCTTGAACGTGAGCTCGTGCTTCTGGCAGCGTATTTTTCAACATGCCGACCGCCACCAGTCCTCTGTGGGGTGTTTGTGAGAGTATGCTGTCGAAGTAAGATCCAGCATTCCGTAGCATTTTGGCCGCTGTTATCGGTATCACCAGCTGTTTGCATGTGCCATTTGGGAAGAGAACAATTGCGCATGAGCTATTTTTGAAATGAAAAAAAGTGATGTAGAAAAATTTGAATTGTAAACATAGCCTGTACGTACAGTATCTGAAGAAACACACATTGAACAATACCCGCTTCCACGGCGGGACGGGTAAAGCACATTTCAAACAAGCCTGTGGCGAACAGAGCCAGGTTCAAGCTGAATATAATCGTGTCGTGAAAACTACAAAAGAATCAAGCAGCAGCTGTTTCATATACGGGCGGTTCAAGAGAAGTCCTGTGGCACACCCTCTATGCATGGCACATTCATGGCATCTGGAATCGCCCAGGAGGCGCCATCGATGCAACGGCTATGTTAACATGTTGTTGCAAAAAAAGAAAAAAGAAACAGATCTTGACGTGCACGTCGTCAGCAATGGCTAGCGTCAAAAAACCAGGCCAACGCTGCGGTAGATTATACACACCGCCAGTGTCTTGACGGCTGTCATAGTAACGTGGTCCTGATCGCCAAACAGGAGTTCGCTGGCGCACGTGCGCTGCTGTTGTCGCCGGTATCGATTCGAACCGACAAGGATCATTGAGAAATGGTAGACCGCAAAGCCACATGTCGTAAGAGAATGCATATTTCTTCGCGTTACCGCGACGGACGACCCTAGCCGTACTGAAAACAGACTTAGCTTTTGTAAAAGTATCATGCAATGGAGAAATAATGACTGGTTGTGTATTCGCCGTCTCCTCATCGGGCGTTTCTTCCGCAAATTTGCCCGTAATGACAGCACGGCTAACGAGTGCGAAAAAAAAGTATGAGCTGTATTTTTTCATATTCGAAGGGTGAGACCGTTACTATCACTCCCGCCAGTGTCTGGTGACACTCTGCAAGCGGTTCATACTCACGTATCTACGGCTAACATAAAGCGTTGCTAAGTCGGTCTAGGAACAAAAGTAGTCAGATCACCAATACTGTATACGAATGAAAAACCACGGCTGTAGCGTAGCAGAAGATTGTGAGGAATTGAAGAAAAACCTACATAATAAAAATACTATTATCATTTTCTTCCCTGCAATAGACCGGCGTCTACACGATGCGAGGGAATATTGTCGTGAGCACTCCTCGAAGCGCGACCTAAAACCAAACCTGTGCCGTCTTCGCTAGAGAAACATGATTAAGGGGTGAGCTGTGATGCGATGAAAAGAATATAAAGTTGCCTCATAATAAGTTCGATCAAGCAGCGTTACAATCGCGAGATTGTCGTCCGTTAGGAGACGCATACTTAAAAGATCCCACTTACCCGAGAACACACGGACGGACGATGAAAGCACGTGGCATTCACAGAGCGCTAATGCGTTCTTTGTTCATCCGTGTCTTCTTCGCGCAAGTACGCACTCATAGTAATGAGTTTGTTCGCCAAAGAAAAGGTAATAGTCGAGAGATGGCTAGCACAATTGTGGGCTCTTTAGCGCAGGATGCAACATCGCCTTCTGGTTTGGTTTGGTTTTGAGGGTTTAACGTCCCAAAGCGACTCCGGCTATGAGGGATGCCGTAGTGGACGGTTCCGGAAGTTTCGACCACCCGGAGTTCTTTAGCGTGCACTGACATCGCACAGTACACGGGCCTATAGAATTTCGCCATTATAGAAATTACTCCGGCGCGGCCGGGATCGAACCCGCGTCTTTCTGGTCAGCAGCCGAGCGCCGTAACTACCGAGCCACCGCGGCGGGTGCACCGTTGCCTTCTATAGCCATCCTTGAAAAACAGCGCACCTTGCTACGTACGTGGCAAGAATAAATGGCGCGAGGTGGGTCCCTTAAGCTTACCAGCTTTCTGATCTGCCACCCAAAGCTGCTTCGCCGACGAATAGTCTGCGCACCCTTGTTTTGCGGGTGTAATAGTACATGCGGCGAGAGGCGGTTTTCTCTTTGCTGCACCTTTATTTACTGCACTGTGCGCCGCTAGCGGCCTGTGTTTTACACTATCTGAATGCTTGGACGATTCGGAGAATAATGTGGGCAATTGTGATGTACTGGCGTTGCTTCAACAAAGCGATGGGGGAAAAACGCAGGTGGCGCATTCGGCCGCACGATCACATAACAGAAGCAGCACATAAATTAACTACTGTCAGGCATATACTTGAACTCCCCTCTCTTTCGAAACCTTTTCCAGGGGACTGTACAATGAATACTGATGTTAGCGAACTTGTCTAAATACTGGTTTTATTTCGCTGCCCGGTTCGCCAATCGCAAAACGATTAATCAGCGCACAAGCGAGGTAGAAATGGCGTGTTTGCAAACGCGACGCAGTTTTAAAGTTTCTCGATTGGTGTCATTGTTTTCAAAGAAACGCGAGCTAAAATAAATACACCCTGGCACTAACGCGCGTCGCTTTGGGCAGTCGACCGCAGCGAACCCACAAATAGAGCGGTTTCTACTTCTCCACACACTCGAGAGCGTGGGAGGCCGCTTCATCGTAGGTAACTGTACATAAGCACCCGAATCTCTCTATAGCTATGCCGCACACTGGTGAAGCCCGCGCTTAGGTAAAAACCGTAAACCACACTCATAATGGAAACTGCTCCTCACGCAGCCGCCAGGTTTCAATTAGCGGCAAAGCACGCGAGAGTGTTCGTACGTGCTCGTATTGTTTCGCGAATACCGCCGACCGACGACCCACCTTTTTGCGCCAGGCTATCAACAAACCCCCGAGACTCGGCACACCGGCTGCCTCTCCTCTTCCCTCAACTACACAACAATCGCGTAAACTGCAGTGTGCTGTGTCTCGTGGCGGTTTCAGTGTGTTCGCGCGGTAGCGGTCACCTGTGAGCATATAGAGAAATGAGGGGAAGCGTACTACGAGTTAAGCATTTCTAGAGGACTGCCCCCTTCTATTATTTCCCTACCTCTCTCCCTTTCGGAATTCGTAACAGAAAACACAGCGAGCGGAGGGATGCTACTCATCGAGCGACGAAAATTCTACATAATGAACTACGCTTTCAACGAGTTCTTTCAGACTGAAATGAGTTTACAGCTCCAGTCAGCCCCTGCTCGCCGCAGTGACTACTTCGTTCGGTCGCTGCGCTCATTAATTTAATGGCCTCCTTTAACGAGCCCAGCTTGTCGTGTCATCGCCTCCTCAGCCAACAACCTGCCTTGCGTCGCTTCGTTTTGCGTGTGCTAGTAGGTGGCTGTCTTGTGCGACTTGATTCCGACCATAGTGTCGATTCATGTTTTGCGCTGAGGACGTTTATAGGCGCCACGAATAGAAGTCGACTTCCCCGCGGTGACGTTATGATTTGTCAGTCATTACTGTTTGTTTTTGCGCTTAGTACTTAGGTCTTGAATCGGCGAGGTAATTAATCAATAGTTGGTAAGCAGCTCTGGCCCTACGCTATGGCAGCTCACCCTAGAGTCCGCCACAGCTCTAGCCAATAAATTAGACACACGAATCGAGGATCGAAGAGGGATGCTTAAGGGTTATTTGTTCGGCTCTAAATTAGCGTTCTTGCATGACTGACTTTAGAATTGGCCGAACTGAGATGTACTGCTTCGGTTGATGAAAAAACAGGGGGGTAAAAGACGTGGCATGCAAGTTACGGCTGAAAGGCAACTCGAATGCTTTTGAGCGCCTTTGTCTGCAACCTTGCTAAACTTCACTCGCACGGAGCACCAGTCTCCACGAGCTCCACCTGCAAAGTAATGTTGTATGGGCTTCAGGTAGTATAGAACAATTTGTCCTCTCTACTAATCAGACAATCTGTTGATAACTTTGCGTATGCACACAGATAGTCTTTTTCTGAGATAGGATGCAAAATATCCTCAATAAATGCGGTTAACGAATGACATTCGCTAGGTCACAACGCTCTTCAAAAGCGCGACGCCTACTTTGATCGCGTTGCTGTTAAAGGCCCCGAATGAAGTGACAGGGACATCAGCCGCTGAACGACGAGCATTCTGACGAAACCTGACTGTGCACGAAATAGTGAAGTTCACTTAAAGAAAAAAATGCATGAAAAAAAAATAACTGCCACGTGCTAATACCAGATTCAGACGGCCTGTCTTATTGAGACACGTGCGATGTAAAAAAGCCTAAAGGCCATTATTTTGTGCCTTTTTGGTGATGTCTAGAGAGTCGCAAGGATTTACTCTTCAGAGACGCGACCTGAAAATGGCAGAAAGGCTGGTGTTAGCGGAATTCTGCTTTGATTTACGTTCATATTCCTCAGTGGCACTAATAGGCACAACTGTCTGCTCCTACATGCGTAGGCATTTACTTTATTCTTGCTTTGTAATGTCCTAAGCGTCGTAGAGAAGCAAATAAAAGCAACCAAAGTTGTTCCAAAGACGGAAAATGGCTGTACGTGGAACGCAGAATTGCTCTGTTTTTTCATCCCCCTTCAGTTAAGTGAGAAAGAAGAAATTATTTTCGCCCACTCCAGTCTCCATGTGCCAGCCGAGATAAGTTTTAATTGTGCGGGCTGTTTTAGCTTTGCAACTGGCTCGCCTCGTTAGTACACCTAATTTAGGCAGCGGGGAGTACGGAGACTTGAAGCCCCGACAGAGATCTCCTTGACCCCTCTGTCATGCATTAGATTCGGCTTTCGCTAATGAAAACGCTCCTCTCTAGCACGAAAAATAAGAAATAGAAACCAATATGCGCTCGACTTTTTATGTTTGCATAGCTCTGTCAATGAAAAATAAAATATTTCGCAGGCGAACTTACGATGGGATGTGACAAATCTGCGTTAGCAGTACTGCCTGTAGATTTCGCGTCTACAATGACAGTTTACACTTCTAGCTGTCGGCTGGCATCCGTAGCCAGTCAAAAAGGTTGTTTGTTGTCTCTTTCCAAGTGTAGCGCGTTTATTTCATCAATTTCTTAGCGTTAATTTTGCTTACCTTACGTGCTTGTTCTGTATTCAAGGATAGGTGAGGAAGTAGCGCAGTAGACTACGTCGGTATGGTGAAAAAGTAAAAACCGTTTATCTGGGGTTTCTTTCCTGGTTTGTGCTCTTGAAGGGGGTTTGAAGCTTTATTTTTATTTTGATTTTCTATTATTGGCGCTCGTGTTGTAAAACCGACATCAGCTACCGGAACAGGGAGAAACCTCAGCCTACCAGGCCTAGTAGTCAGCGTATCGTACAAAAGCGGTTCGTTAGGAATGTCATGACTCGTCGAACTGATTACCCGTCGCCTGGGACGATTATTGTACTTCTCTGGTGTGCTGAGTCTAATACGATTTAATACTACACAGCGGTAGCGAGGGCTTGTCTTACTGTGCAAGTGCACTGCTGGAGAAATGTACTGTAAGCATCTATCATTCTTGGTTTAGCTCCACGTGCCGTCTTTGCGAAAAGTAACCAGACAGTGGAGTTTGTTTCTCAGCTGCATAGCGGAGCCATTACGGTGCAGCTGAAGACGAAAATCTTGATCTCTTACTATTACACAGATTAGGGTTTAAGCTGCTTTTTTTGTACACCCCTACACGGCTAATAAACAAGCTCCGTTTCCTGGTTACTTGCCGCAAAGACATTATACCTGCTAGGAAGCTATAGGAAAGCCGCGTGTTTGATCTCTCTCCATCCAGCTTGAACCACATTGTGCGAATTATGTGCCTTAGAAGTCTGCGACGACATGTGATCTAGAAACATTTCATCGCGACTTCGTCACTTTAAAACGAGGCTTCCAGGGTTCATTAGGCCTCAGCACTTGACTCGTTTCCGGCCGCTTGTTATAATCCTCTCCTTTTCTTCCGTTTGTTTGTTAATCAGCGCGTGCGCCCTTTCGGCGCCATTGGCATTTGTTGGGCACCGGACAATAAATAAATGATGATAAATTTCTTACTTGGGGTCCGATGACTGGCTGATGGATTGCGCGGTATGTGTTCTGTGCCTCCTGACCTCCGACCTCCTAAGCACAGTAGCCAGTACTGAGGATACTGAAGAACTCACTGCCATTGCAGTCCTCTTCAGCGCAGATAAAGGATGAAGTTCTCAGGTGTGCATTTAGATAGCCCTGAAGGAAGATCTCACATGAGATGAAATATTTATTAAAAAAATCTTATGGGTTGGGGGTTCAGGTCAAAAGGCTACTCACTAGGATTGGTTACGTCCACGTAACTCCTTGAATAATTCCAGTAATGATACAGTTGTAAAATACTGACACTGATGGCCATAAAGAAGATCCACTCCGTGTGATGCTGACATGCCGCACTGTATATTCGGTACAAAATGTAACTTTAAGATACTTTAAGCTAGTTGCGCATTTTGTCTTGTGTTATAAATTAGTATGAATAGAGCTCTAAGTTATTTGTTGTAATGAAATCGCTACCTTTGTCCTCGATGCAGTAATTTCTATTTAAATATATTTGCATCATAGAATCTCATCCTGTCAGAGATAAATTTGCATCCGAACAGCGAGCATTGTTTTTATAAATAACGCTATCGTACATTTGTAATCAGCCTCGTAATAGAGCACAGGTGAATATTTATGTGTTTATTGCAGATTAAGCGCCATATTTGGTTCAAGGCTACGGTTGTGCGAGAAAGCCCTATAAGAGTCACTACTGTTGACTGACAACTGTAACAGCATGAACTGGTTGCTAAAGATCTTTTAATAAATTTGTTGATAGCGATAAGAGCCAATACCAATTAGGTGTTAGTAAGCCTGAATGCTGGACTACTAAGCCAGTTAAGGGCGTCAGATAAATCGACAAGTACGGCATCAATTACTGATGAGACACGGATGGCAAAGTGAGTATCTCCGTCAAATTCGAAAACCTTGAGCTTCCTGAGAAGGACTTTCACGGAAAATATGGCGCTAACGGAGAAGCTGAGCATTCTATGATTTTTCATTATTGAGGATAATATGGTGTATGAGATTGCGTGATTTACTTGCCAAATAATTTGGCCGGAACTTATCAATCACTGCACAGGGGTAACCAGAGTTTCGATTTTATTGTCATTTGCCTATGATGTATTTTCGTTATTACCGCTGATTGCTGTCTGATAATTCTTTCCGGATGCACACATTATATATGTGTTGATGGACTACCTGTGTTCGCTTTCTTCTATTTATCTTTTTTTACTCTTGCTTTCTGCGCCGCAGGGGATCGAGGGCCAGTCAAGATTACTAGCTCAAAATTTTTGTTAAAGATCTCCTGCGTGTACAGTTATTCTGTCTGTATTCTCTCTCTGATTATTAAAATTCACTTTCAAACGTAAGTAATCTAAGCAACACAAAGGCAACGCTTCAGCAATCCCGAACGCTTCTGATATCAATGAAACGTAATAAAATGACGGTAATACTAGGAAGTATCATATCTTGTTTTATATTTTGTAACCGGAGCAAGACAAACGCCGTCCGAGCTGGGCCCTGGATTATCAAGACGGGGATCAATGGCTGAAAATGCTCCTTTCAGTGATAACAGTGATGTAATCCATGATTGAATCACCAGTCTCAGAAGTGAGATCTGATGCTATCTGGTTTTAGTTTACGAATGCAGCTTGGAATGGGTGTTAAATTCTACTGTCGACTCTTTTAACTTCCTATCTATATTATTAGTGCCGCGGAGAATGATGATTGTCTGGAGGTGGCTACCCGCTGAGGTCTCGTGGTGGTCATTTTCATGAACAGACGTCATCACCTAGGAGAATCACATGACGTATGGTTGTCGGTCATATGATCGACTGGCGACCAGACTCATGTATTTGCATGTAACGATTTAATGAATCGCATGAAAATTCACAGTTCAAGCCCTAAATTTCGCTAGTGATATCGGTGTGACGTCAGCTGGCCCATCTGCTCAATAATGTCATATGAGGCGAACCTATCGCCTCTATTGAAACAATAATTTTAAGGGAAAAATTAATATTAAACAAATTGCGCTGTAAACGATTACGATTTCTACGAAAGCGTTGTAAAGCAGTCACAGGTGGCTGTCTTAACATAAAAGTGGCAGTGTATTTCATGCAATTCACTCTACACAACAAGGAGGCGGCAGTGCTTTCCGTTCTCTTGACCTAGAGGGCGATAACTGAGTTCAAATCTAGCATGATTTAGACACACACACGCACGTAGTGGGCACGTTTGAAATACGCGCCTAGGACGCTTTTGCATGTGCATTTTCCCCAGTGACCCTTCTAGCCCTGCTTGACGCCTTTAATTGATAATGCTGCAACTAACTTGCTAATAAGCTAGCGCCTTTCAAAACATTGCCCCCCCCCCCCCCCCCCCTTATACACGCAGTGATTCCTCTGGACGTGGCCATTCAACCTCCTCGACACCCGCTGTCGGCCGGTCACCCAGTGGAGCTGGTGTGCTCATCAAGCGGCTCGCGTCCCCCGGCGCTGCTCACCTGGTGGAAGGGGGGTGAGCAGCTGCTGTCGGCCAAGGAGCACCAGGGAGGCCACGAGGGAACCAGCTCCAGCGTGCTCCTATTCACGCCGCGACGGGAGGACAACGGCGCCGTGCTTTCGTGCCGGGCTGAGAACCAGTTCATCCAGGGCAGCGCCATCGAGGAAGGCTGGAAGCTGGACGTCTTCTGTGAGTGCCTTTGTAGATATCAGAGGTGAAAAGTTTTCGCGGGCAGTGCCTATCAACAATTTCGCGGAAAATTAGAAGTCCAAGGAAACTCTTCACTTTAACTTGACTACGTTGTCCAAGAGCTGGTGTTGTTGTTTCCTTCCCAGCCCCCTCCGAACTTTCTAGGAAGGGGTGGCCACTCATTTCTGTAGTTTGACGAAATCAGCGCCGAAGTTCCCCCTAAAGCTGTAGTGATGAAGTTTTACTCCTTTGGACGGGAGGGCGGGGGGGGGGGGGGGGGAGAAACAGCACGATAATAAAAAAAGAATCACACAGCCAACATCAATGCAGAAAAATAGTTTCCTACGAAATCCTCCACTGCCTGACAGTAAAACGGCATGCGGATGTACTCGGGGAAGCCGAATTGTGTAATTATGGCAGTTTTGGATACATCGGAGAGACCCTCGGAGATCCGCTGGTAGGCCTTTGGCAGGTCTATTATAGAGAAAAGGATGGCACCATGCAGCGATAGATGCGCAATGTGTGGTATGGGATAGGAGTCCAGAACTGTTGAGCTGCCGAGAGCGTGGTAATCACCAGGAGGATTACCGCTTGTGCCGTGTGCGACCAGTTCTGCTCCTATAGAAAAGTCATTTATGATATTTACATAAGCACTGGAAATTAGAAGAAGGGCCTTTTGCGCTCAATGGCAGCTTGAACGGGCAAACTGTGCTCCGATATCGAAGCAGTGTGAGCCCGGTCGTGTGTGATTCGATGCAAATAACAGCAATTTCTGCGCAAGTTGAGTTGTTTGCAGAAGCAGTGATGTAATGTAAATAAAAAAATTCATGTGGTTTTTTTTCGAAAGAACGCGTTGCAAGACATATTGAAACGCTATATATGTGCATCTGATTAAAATGAGATGGGGGATTGAGAATGATTCGGAGCGCATTTAGCAGACAGTTTTAAGTTTTCAGCAGCAGTTTATTAATGTGTCGGCAAAGGAAAGCATACTATAGATCCTGTAACTTTTCGTAACTTCACTAGAGGTTGTATATTTGAACGATAACGAAAAGGCTTGCGAAGAAATTGAGGACATCCCGGCGAGCTACAGGAAGCACAGTGACTTGTGCAACGTTAAGAGACAGACAGCGAGGAAGCTTGTATTCGAAAACACACCCCAGCTTTGCATGTAGTAGCAGTTACCTAACGAGGAAATGGACATCGCCAGGGAATGTATTGCGAAGAAAAGCTGGATAATGGGATCTGTGGACGAAGTGATTCCAAGGTAAGTTAAAGGCAGCTGAAATGGGGAGTGCATTCAGGGAACAGATTAGATTAAGACGTTTGTTGGGACAAGAAGCTCATTCCTTACACAGGACAGGAAGATCAAAGAAAGATACCTTTGTTTTGTAGTGGACGTAATCGGAGTAATAATTGTAATACTGCCTTCATCGGATGATTCTGTTGGCGATGCGGTAAAAATTCTAGGTATCGTTCTAGGGCAGATCGATGAGGATGGCGGAAATAGCAACTAGCATAAAAGTCTCCGACACGCGTGCGCAAGCATCTTCATACTTTTAAAGGTTAAATTATTTCACCCTTAAGGGTGTAACGCTCACAAAGGCACACTTTTCACACCCTTAATTTATCTCTTTGGAAAAAAGAGCCCTGCACAGTCACACACCGTAAGTGAGCCTACGCACCCTTCAAGGGGGGCATATATAAGGAGCGCGACAGGGATGAGGGGGTTGACTTGTACCGCCAAAGCAGTTTTATATGACTGATTCCAATTAAGCTTCACGCTGGTTGTAGTCCGTTGGCATAATTACGTGGCACATGCTTTGTCATACTATGCGAACAGGTGTTCTGACAGTGCGCCTATTTGAAAGAGCTTTTTTATTATTTTCAGAGCATTTTTCAAAAAACCACGTCTTGAACATTATGCAGGCATCGAAAATGTGATATTTGTGCGAACTGGTGCACACACACTGCGAAAGACATAGATGGGTACCATAAGTATAGTCATATTGAGACATATGGAGTGAATATTGGCATTGGTCGTCGGCACTTTTCGTAGGGACGTTTAGCTTCCCTCTAAATGGGAAAGCATCCCAAAATTGATTATTGTGTTTTAAAAGTTTCTATTTTTTCAACTCTGAAGCAGTCAAGACTGGTCAAACTGCAAGGCAGAGAAACGGGTGCAAGTGTAGCTTTCACACTCCGATACCAGGGTGTGGCAGTCATATATTGCACCCATTTTTAGAGGTGCAAGCGTGAAAGTTATAGACATGGAAACAAACCTGTAAGGGTACAAATTTCTTGACAGTGCTGCAGATTATTTCCAGTCTTAGCTCTGAATCTTACAGTGCCCTGAAAACCAGAGCTCCTTGTTTATGTAGGGAAATAATTACGCTTCTCCAGAACATTTTCACAAAACCTAACAAGAAATTGAGTAGAACCTTCGTTTGTGAAAACTTCGTTCTTATCCTATTACGCAAGGGAAAGAAACTGCCCCTGAATGTGTTCTCTGCTTGGGTGTTTGCACTGTGGACAGAAGGGAGACCTCCTGATTACATTTACAATGCGTGCAATCTTGCCAGCGTCATATGGTTTCGTTAGTGGTGAGGATAAGTTTTGCGTCGAAGTTCAAGCCTCCATCTTGCTACGCCTGCCTTTGTTACCTGAATTACGCAAGACATCGAGAGCAAGCACCGTGATTGGGCTACGAGTAGCCGCTTTTAGT